>NC_134484.1:378929938-379087912 GCF_040206685.1 Ascaphus truei | reverse complement strand
GGATTGCTGCTTTGGAAATTGTTAAGAGGGGGCATCCTGACACTGGTTAATGTGTTCAGAAGTCATTCACGTCTGGCTTTTTTTTTGGTTCGGTTAGTGAGGTCAACACACACACACACACACACACACACACACACACACACACACACACACACACACACACACACACACACACACACACACACTACTTTTCGAAATAAACCTACGTTTCTATGAAAATGTAAGTTGTTTTTTTTTGCGGCCCACCTAGACTTAAACCTTGTTTATTTGGCCCTTGTTAGCATTTGAGTTTGACATGTTTGATGTAGCCCATTTACGCTATTTGTTTCTGCTGGGTAAGCCACGGGATCTGAGCCATGGTGAATCCTTGCTATAGGTTGCGCTGGCATTCGGGAAGTAATTGACCACCAGCAGCCATGCGAGGGAAGCCACGGATGTCACCGTCACAGAAGCGAAAGTGAAGCTTGCTGCATCTGTATATCGAACTTGCACTGGGGTTAATTCCATCAGCAATATAACATCTTTTGTACACTTTTTAATAACTATTTTTACATTTTTAAAGATACACACCAGCTTTCTGGAAGAAACAATTCTTTTGTAAAAACCTGTAAATGCACTTAATTTACATCTCTAAATCAGATAGTGTGTGTGTGTGTGTGTGTGTGTGTGTGTGTGTGTGTGTGTGTGTGTGTGTGTGTGTGTGTGTGTGTGTGTCCTAAGGATCCAATGAGAGGTTTGAGAACACAATGAGACTTTGTTTTTAATGAGCTCACAAAATTTACACATACTAGCTAAGTGAAGATTTCTTTCTCAATTCCTCACAGGAAACAATAAAAATCAAGTAACAAATTTTAAAATAACTCAACTTGAAAAACCATTGTCTACCAAATTGAATAGGGTTACATGCAATTGCCTCTGATATAAAAAAAAATGTGCATTTCACAGGAATGTAGGGAAGCTGAATCTTCATACACAAATATATATGTATTTTTGTTTTCAACTTCAATAGAATTTTGAAGGGTTAAAAAAAGGGGAACACAAGGTGAATGAGGTGAAAATTATACTGTATTAAGGTTAAAGCAGGAAAGACAATAATAAAATGTAAGTGCTAAACATTTAAAGTGTCATAGGCAAATATTGTAAAAATACTGCATATTTTGCAAATGCCAAAATATATATTCTGTAAATATTTCAATCGTGTGTCAGGAGCACGAAAAGTATTAAATCAAATGACATGTTTTTGGGTTGACCTCATCTTTATTAGTTGAGGTAGAGGTGAAGTGCCTCCCACAGCAGTGTTCCCTGGGTCTCCTTCCTGTCCACCATGCTTCATAGCCACATAACTTCTTTTCTTATAGCTAACTACGGTGGTGGCAGAGGAAGCTGGGTTCCTCCTCCGAAATATGTGCAGCCCTCCAGCTTCTCCAAGTCCACGACCTGGAGCAACAGGGACAGCGGCAGGGCGGCGTTTGGATCTTTTCCCGGGTCCGGCACTGAAGACGATCGAGGCAGAAACTTAAAATCTACCGGAGCATCTGCATTCAACACGTCTCAGAACCGGTTCTCCGCATTAGGCTCTCACGAGCAACTGGGGGGGGACGCTCAGACAGATGAAGAAGGAAATGTTTTGTAAGTAAATTTATTTTCGATCGTCTTGTACCTACTCGGAGTTGTAGTTGGTATAATTGTTTGACCTATCTCTCTGTAATAAATAGAAATGTTATGATCCACTGTTTAATTAGATGTTGGCTTGTTGGAATGTATGTCAGTGCAGTTCTATACCGCTGCCAGGTTGTTGCTCTGGGTATTACTTGGAAGATTGTGCTGGCAGCGGTCCTGCAGAGCGTTGCTGTGCAATATGTACGCCACTCTGGCGCTGAAAGGGTTTAAGGTGTTGTCCCAATTCACACAATATTGATATTGCCATAAAAGTCGGTGCTCTTAGCCATATAATGCTTTCTGTACTGTACTTGGTGGTTACTTCAAAATTTCACACAACATACGAACAAAAACGACAAACATGTTTAGGGCCTTCACATTTAATAGCAATTAATGTATTTGTCGGGAAAAGCTGATTACAGCAGATGGTGAAAGGTACAATCCATCCCAACATTCTTACCCTGTCTTGTTTTTGTTGTATACCCGCTCAGTGACATCATCATGGCTGACATGGAGATTTGGGAGTCTTCGGGGCAATGGCTGTTTTCTGTTTATTCAGTTTTAAAGGAGAAGCGTAACATCTCAGGTAATCCAAACACTACAACAGTGCTAGTTCTCTTTCTATGTTGTGAGAATTGGTTCCCCATACCTACATTATTAGATCTGCTGGGTGCAATTGAGAAGGGGAAAAAAAGCCATGTGGCAAAATCTGTGTGCAATAACTTTGTCATGCAGCCTGTGTTGTGGTGTTGACTGACCCTTCAATCACTGCCGCGACCGGCAGCAGTGCACCTGATCCCGCTTTACTTTCGCAAGATCTGGTCTGCTGAGACTGGCCGCGACGGTGACTGACAGGTCAGTCAGAGAGGTGCTACTTTGCTCGGAGGGGGAAATGGAAAAGTTGGAATAACTCGGCGCCAGGGTTGGGGCAGGGAGCAATACGGAGAGGTCTAGCACTGTGCCCGCCCCTGCTCTGCATGAGGTCGGGGGAGGGAATTGTGTGTCCGTGTGCCCATAAGTGAGTGTCATTGTCAGTGAGTGGAAAAAGCTCAAGGAAAAAAAAAGAAGTGACATTACATTGCTGCAATCGACGTCCGCCTAGTGCCAAACAATGAAGGTAAATATTTTACTGATGGATGGATTTAGTGTAAAAATGTCACCTACTACGTTTTTCTTTCCCCTCTGAAGCGGCCTGAGCCTTTTGGTCAGATTTAAGAATTGCCTCCAAACCTATTCTGCGTTTGACAGGACCTGGTATGTAGTCATATGACCAGGGCAAATTCAAGATTTAAATATTTGTTAGGCAGTATGCGTTTCGGTCCCCGACGTAACCATTATCTAGAGAGCAATATGGACAAAATACCAGTATATGAAGCATCCCCCGTGAGCAAAATTGCATGACAATGTCACTAGTCATGTCATACAGAAGAGAAAAAACTACAAAAGGGAAAACCGGAAAACATCAATGGAAAAACGAAGTGACGTAAGTGCGGGTCATACAGATACAGGAATATAGTGCCGCATGTACGTATGTGCACCATTCAGTACCCACAAGGTATGTTCAAAAATATTAGCGCCTGTTACATAGTACATACATTGTGTAAACTTACAGCGGTTATATAACCCAAATACATTGCCTAGTTATCGCTAGAGGATAGTGTACGGCGGCGATAAGTCAGATCATGGTAAGAAAGTAGCCAGTGGTCCATATATGCAGAAATATGCATGTAATGAAAACAAAGAAGGTGCTTGCAAAAGTACAAACCATAATGGAGGGGAATTATACACGGAATGGAGCACAGTGGGGTATAGCTAACATGTAACAAATAATATAGAAATTATCATATACAAGATGCACCCTATCCCACCCCCTCCCCCATACAAAATGTATGGTCATAAGATTGTTCTGTATAATATATCCTTTTTTTAAAAAGAAGAAAGCAGACAAGCACAGCCTGTGTAAGTATTGTGTATTCTCACCAGTGTTCGACAAACCTATACATTTGCTCGCCCCGGGCGAGTGGATTTAACCCCCGGGCGAGTAAATATTGGCCCAAGCAGCACACGTTTGGTACTAGGTGGCGAGTAGATTTTTTTGTGATTTGTCAACCACTGATTATCTCCAAATAAAAACAATATCGCTCACATGAGAAAACATCGACGGACGTAGTAGAGCACGGGATCAGGATCCTCGATGTTAAACAGGTTTCCCCAGCGCGCCACGTGAGTCCGCTTGTCTGTTCCTCCGGTGCTGGCATCCTGCACCATAACCCAGAAGTTAGACTGTCTTGCGCGTCTTTGCCTCCGTCACTTTGGTGCCACTTTCAAAAAGCTTCACCGCTTTCCAGCTCCACACCTTCCTTCCGTGTCTGGTGTCCGCCTTCGGAGGGGGTGGCTAGTTCGCTTAGGGCACCGCGTTTTGCTCACATGGGCTTCATCGGGATGGTGGCCCTATTCCTCCACATCTTCTAAATACCCTCACTAATTGGCAGTTGTAATTGGTCAAATGATATACACCTCCAAAAATCAACTTGGTAATGCTATACCATTCTCCGTCATCTCATTTTTCAAAGATACGGATCTAAACTCTATTAGAAATTAGGAGATGGATGTAATTGAATGAAAGATGTAGGCAGAATTTGACATTGATAGAAATTTGAATGTAAAATGTGTCTAAATTCAAGATAGGTGACTGAAAATAGTCTACAATACTCAAAAGACATACATATAAAATCGCATTTAAATCTTTATGCAATCAATCATAAAAATATAACATCTATACATAAAAAAGATAAACTTATGGAACAAGATTGGATACTAGTTTAACCCAGGCTGTGCTAAAAATCTGTTAATATGGCACCTACTAGATACGCTTTACTATTCATTTATATGTGGATTTATTTCCCTACAGGATTTACAGACCTCTCGCAAGAGGAGTTGCGTCTTGAATATTATGCTTCCCAGACTGAAGGGAATCTTCAGAACTATGTAAGGTGTTTTTTTTATTTTATTTTTTTTAATGAATGTATTTTTCCCTTTGATGTGTGTATTGGATAAAGTTACTTCCTTTATGTTAGCACGCCGTGGCTGAATGGGCCAGGAAGAGTGCCCAATGCATTATTCCCATCAGCAAGTCGCTTTACTTACTGTGACAGGAATGAACTGTGGTTTCAGCTGCTGCCTAATGAGCAAAGTGACTCGCCCGAGGTCGCTCAGCAGTTGTTTATCCCGTGAGAAATGTTTCTTGGCATTCTTCCATGTCCTAAGGGTTTAGAGGAGGGTGCACATTGATTTGGTCAGAACTGTATCACATGTACAACTTTAAAGTTGAACGGGAGTCCTATTTTTAAGTTATTATCCATGTAGCATTAGATAATTTTGCTGTGTTTGCCACCTAGAGCCGCATTCTCCCCATTTTATTTTTATTTATACACCTAGAGCCGCATTCTCCCCATTTTATTTTTATTTATACACCTAGAGCCGCATTCTCCCCATCTCCTTTTTATTTATACACCTAGAGCCACATTCTCCCCATCATCTTTTTATTTATACACCTAGAGCCACATTCTCCCCATTTTATTTTTATATTTATTTATTTTAGCGCCAAACAAAGTGTAACTGTATTACACAATCCATTTGTGAAAATATAGTAATAAATGTATAAATTCAATGTATGGGCACATAAGTGCCTAGTAAGTGGAAAAATATATAAGTGAAGATATACACACAAAAAATGTGTTTGTGTGCATAAACAGATATAAAATAAACACCAAAAAACCAGATGTAGGTTGTTCTTCCTGGATGAAATCCCAGCAGGTGGGAGGGATCACGGCTGCTTCCAACGGGATGAACCACATCCGATAAGGAACCTAAAAAAAAAAAAAAGTGCACGCGCCATAGCGTAAAAAAAGTATAACCCTTTAATAAAATGAAGGGGGAGGGAAACAAGTGCACTCACAAGGGAAGGGATTTTAAAGCGGTTTGTGAAATCTCACCAGCCAGCGATCCCATCAGTGTAGAACCTCAGTTCTGGTAATCCTCTCGTAAGAGATGTGTAGAGCAGGTCTGCTGGGGACTCAGTCCGGCAAAAGTCCTGATAGAAAGACGAGTCCTTGATGTTGGGGATATTCAGAATCTTGCGGCCAGAAGTACACAGCACAGGACCCAGCCTCATCAAACTCCTTGCATGATGACGTATACACACACTTTTTTTTTTTTAAATCTCTAGTGACCCATCCCAATGTACTCTGAGATACTTACCGTTTTAGTTCATGGTATACTTCCTGGAAATTCAAAGGTGGCTGGCGGTGCCATCCAATAGGAAGCTGCAACTTCATCCTCCTGATGACGTTTTGGCTTCTTGTTGTCCTGCAGCCGATTTGGCTGCTATTTTAATTTTCCAAATGATAGACACACACCGGTAAAACAAAGAAAATATAATCGGCACGTGATATTAAAGTCCCGGTACAGTATAGCCAAGACTATACATATGTAGTATACAACCGATGGATGTTGGTTGAAGACCAATGTCCTGGTTATTCCAAACAGATTTCAATTTAGATGAGCTCCCAATACATGAAATGAGAGAGAGACAAAACATAGCATAATACTGTTGAATGATGTCAGTACTAAAAGTACTTGAAAGAAGCCTGAGACAGGTGTAAATAAAGGTAAGTGACAAAAGGGGAAGGTACATTTATTAAAAGTACAAACAATATAATATATATATATTTTTTATTTTTTTTAATTCAGACAACCACCCATCACTTATTTATTTGTGAATATTTGGGTTTTCCACATTTAATTATATTATCTTTTTACTGTTTGATTATACAGCGGAACTTCTGTCTTATTTTCTTACTTGTGAGAGACTTGTGAGCACCGGATTCCTTGAGCATTTTCATGCTCTGATGTCTTTTTTATCTTACTTGTTAGCGCTACACTATTCCTCTTTTTTTTAGACACATCCGGTAACCAAGGGGTCTCCAAAGCTAGTAATACTGTAGTGTGGTTCAACTCCCGAGAACCCACCAGTTAGAATTGTTGTTTCTCATCTCTATGAAACTATGGTGACCCGTTTATACAACATGGTAATCACTGTCACATCTGGTAACCTTTCAACTATGACATTGATCAGCTTAATTAGTTTCGTGTGTGCAATTTTTTAATGTCTCTGCTTCTGACCCAGCATTGTGACCAGTCATTTATCTGGTTTCTTGTCTAGCTTACGTGGGTTAAAGCAGCGAACTTTAAAGTGTGTGGGCGTATATGTTTGTATGTTTTTCTGTGCCTGATGCCGTGTCAACTGGTGCCGTGTGACGTCGCAGCGTCATTTGACGCCGTGACGCTGGAGGAGGGCGGCATGAAGGAGAAGGTAAGAACTTTACAGAGGCCCGACGCTCTCCTCCCCCCCCCCTCCATCCCCCTGGCAATTGGTGGGGAAGAGAGCGGGGCCTCTGTATATAGGGGGGGAGGGAAATTGTGCCGCCCTAGCTCTGGGCCTAATGGGAAATCTGCCTCTGTGTATTTACATACATACATAATGCATTTTTTCCTTTGCCAGGTGAATTCAGTACAACAGCTGGTGAGCCAATGGAAACTGAGATTACATGAGCTAAAAAACCTGAACACCACCTCTAAAGCCAAACTGGTAAAAACATTTTTGATACTTTGAGATATCTATCTCCCATGTTCTTCATACCCGGTCACAATATCAGGTAATCCTTTGTGCGATTAGCAGAGGGCAGTGTCGGCTAAACATTGATATCTCTTTAGTTGTAAAAATGCTACTTC
Organism: Ascaphus truei; assembly: GCF_040206685.1. Classification (NCBI taxonomy): domain Eukaryota; kingdom Metazoa; phylum Chordata; class Amphibia; order Anura; family Ascaphidae; genus Ascaphus; species Ascaphus truei. Next base: position 379,080,460 of record NC_134484.1, on the reverse strand, counting down.
GTATTAATGGTTCTATTAAACATATTGCACTGCAGCAAGTGACCTGTGCATTTACGGCAGCAGAATGGGTACATTTCAAGTCTCTGCTGAGTTGTTCATTTTACACAGATTCATAAATAATTCCATTGGGCTCCTGCTCCACCATGGAGTCTTAAAAAGACATTGCATACCTAGAATTATAAAACAAAATGTTAAAAATGGTTTAACCTTTTGTTTGCAACTCCTAATATGTGTTGCTAAATGGGTCTGCTTATTTAAGACCAATTATTTGGTTTCCCCTGTGTTGAGAATAAAGACTCATGGTCGAGTTTAACAATTCATAGAAATATAGAAACTGTTCTGAACGGCTCCTTGTTCGGTTTAGGACATTTGGCCATGGCCGTTTCACCACGACCAAATGGCTGCTTCTTTTCCGCAACTCGCACCACTGCCGGAACCTGCCGCCGCTAAGGCAAGGTTCTTAAACGCCCTACCTTATGCCCTTTCCCTAAATCCCGCTACCTTAAGCCTTTACCCTAAAACCCCTACCCTAACCACTAAAACCCCTGCAATGAACCCCCTAACCAAAAAAAAAACTTAAATAACCCCCTAACCTAAACAGTAATAAAACTCACCTTTAGAAGCAGCCGGTAGCGGGGATTCCAGCAGCTGATCGGCTGCGGCGGAGGGTCAGTCTGCGGCGAAGCGGCTGTTTGGCCGCAACCAAATGTCCCATTCTGCTTCTCGCTGTCCCATTCTGCTTCTCTCTGTCCCATTCTGCTTCTCGTTGTCCCATTCTGCTTCTCGCTGTCCCATTCTGCTTCTCGCTGTCCCATTCTGCTTCTCGCTGTCCCATTCTGCTTCTCGCTGTCCCATTCTGCTTCTCGCTGTCCCATTCTACTTCTCGCTGTCCCATTCTGCTTCTCGCTGTCCCATTCTGCTTCTCGCTGGCCCTCTGCCCTTCTAAGCATAATTGCACACACAATACAAATGTACTAAGCAGCCTCGTGTTACCCTTTGCTGAATGTAGTGCAGGAGTAAAAATGTGTTGCAATGTGGTCATTAATACAAACAAAGGCTAATGCACTCTTGCCTAGGGTTAAACCACCTGCTTGCGTTTCTCTCTGTGTATGTAACATCAGCTACTTGATATACTTTACTAAAAAAAAAAAGCTCCTTTTTTTAAATAGTGCAGATTCACTAATGATATAGATGGAAGCATCCCAAAACTAGAGCGCATTTCCTTAGCTTTGCATATGCCCCTCCCCCCCACCTCCCTATATTCTTGGTGAAGAATTCCCTGTGTTAAGAACAAAAACCTTGTAGCCTGTTCTTGTGTTTGCTATTGCATGTATTTATGTAATTTTGCTGATATTGTGTTTAGTGTGCAATTTTTGTTTTTGCAGCTTAACGAATTGAACAGTGCTTTTAATGATATGGTTCCGGCATACGGAGGACTGCAACAATCTGCTATTGGGTCTTCAAGTAAGTAAGAAGTTTATAGAGTGTGCTGGAAGGGCTGTGATTAGATTGTGCCTTTGTGTGGGGTGGCTTGCTATGAATTGCACAGTAGTGTGATCAGTCTTTTTTATACAAAGGTTAAATATTATAGTATTTCAGAAAGCAGTCTTAAAAAGGGATCGGGTGAGGAGGCACTCGCAGCTGCTTAACAATTGTCATTGTGGGGCTGTTCGTAAATGTGAGGCAACCCACGAACTTGCATAGCAGGACTTGGTGTTACATTAACAGTAAAGTGGGGTATAAACACAGTTCAGAAATAGTACATCAGTTTCATGTTTACGACGCTTCCTTTTCCTGCAGGTTTTTCTACAAACACCGGAGCCACAACTGCAGCCACTTTCAGCTTCACACAGGATACTGGGTTTGCCCAAACCTCTGGTGCCCCCAGCGTACCAACCAACACGAGTTTTGCCAGTTTCCCAGCATTTGGTACTAAATCCACCAGTACTGCCGGTTTGGGCAGCACAACAGCCCCAACTGCAGCTTCATTTTCCTTTGCAGCCTCTACAGCTCCAGGTTTTGGGGCATCTCAATTTTCTGGGTTTGGGTCAACTTCTACTGCTCCAAGCTATGGGGCTTCTAATAGCACAAGTATGGCCACTGGTGTTAGTGGGACTTCTAGTACTACTGTGGCCCCTGGTTTTGGGGTGTCTTCTAGCTCCGGTGCGGTTCCTGGTTTTGGGGTGTCTAGCTCCGGTGTGGTTCCTGGTTTTGGGGTGTCTAGCTCCGGTGTGGTTCCTGGTTTTGGGGTGTCTTCTAGCTCAGGTGTGGTTCCTGGTTTTGGGGTGTCTACTAGCTCCGGTGTGGTTCCTGGTTTTGGGGTGTCGACTAGCTCTGGTGTGGTTCCTGGTTTTGGAGCAGTTTCCAGTGTGCCCCCTGCCTTTGGGGTTAAGACAACAACAGTTGCTGATCTTTTTAAACCTGGACCCGTGAGCTCCAGTTCTGCTTCCTCAATATTGGGGCCACCGCCTGGAGGTCCATTAAGTGGAACAGGAAGTAACACACCACTCGGGGCGCCCGCAGCAGACAGCACAAGTAGTTCTCTATTTACACCACGGACTGAGCTTTCAGCTGAAGACCTGATGCAATTTGAAGCAAAGATGTTTACATTGGGAAAGATTCCTATACACCCACCACCTGCAGACCTCATTATTTAATAAGAAATTCTTACTGAATGTTGCAAAATCTGCTTCTACTGCATCATATTGCTGGTTCCACTTGATGTCTGTGAATGCAAGAAGAAACATTTTATAAATGTACAAAACGTGTTCCAAACAATTTTTATATATTTTTACCATCTTTAAATATTTTATTTTACTCAAATGCTTTTTAATGTATAACCCGGAATCGATTTAAAAGTACAGTTCTAGAGCCTGGTATTATTAAAATTGTATCAACTGCTAAATTTGGTTGAAAGAGTTTACATATTTATTTTTTTATTTGTAAATTGCAAGACACTGACCTCAGCAATTGGTAACATAATACCGTTGCTTTTTTTTTTAACACTGCTTTTTTATATTTCAAACACAAAGCAACGTTGTATCAGTAGTGCCTATAGCGTGGTTCTGAACCTTTTTTTAAGGTAACATCTATAATTAACATTTGGAAGAAAACAAAATGACACACTTGCTGCTCATTTGAAGCCATGATACTTCATAGCTGATGTATTTTAATTTGTGTGTAAGTTTTTTTTCTCTTTAATTCACATCGGATCTTGTTCTTTTAGCGCTTTTTTTTTATTCCATGTCATCCTTAGAATGTTTTGCTGATGCTAAATTGTTGTGACATTCTATGTTGTGACATTCTATGTTGTGAATAATTGAAGAAAGAGAAGAGTCCCTCAACACCAAAGTAACAGTGGGTGGCTAGTGAGGGAGTTAAAAAATAAAAAGGAACTTTTCATACATCAACCTAAAATAATGGGGAAGGGTAAATACAACAGGATGAATAATAAAAAAAATGAGGGTCCATACTGGTGATCAAGCAAAAAGTAACATTCCTGTATGTACAAAATTATCAGAAACTGACAGGCACAATTATAATAACTGGTGGATATTCCATGAAGGGTTGCTTGTATACATGCAGGATATAAAAGATGCGTCACAAAGTGTTTCTGATACACAGATGAAAACTGCGCTCTAAATGGATATAGGACATGTGCGCAATAGCCTGTGAGTAAGGCTGCGCTTAGACTTGTGTGCGCCGTCGCCATAAGTATTTGAAATCCGTCGCGGATGCCCACAGTGAGCGCGACTGAGCTGCGCAGCAACATGGTCACCAAAATCGCTGAAGTCAGTGAATTTTGTTTTGGTGTGCGGCCGCATGACATCAAGGGCCACGCCCTGTCGCCCCTCCCGAGGTCCCCTGCACCTCAGTGCAAAAATCTCTATAGCGACAGCGATTGACGCGAGCACGGCGATGTCGCTGCTACTATAAGCGCAGCCTAATTGATAAGTACACAGCTGGTTCCCCACAAGTGCTAAGCAGCAATAAGAAGTATCAAAGAACCCCCCTTATTCACACACTAACCTTGGCTCAAGGTTAAAAATATAAAGAACGCATAAAAGAAGATACTAGTGTGGTGATCAGAAGTCTCTTAGGCAGCAATGGGAGTTCCAATAACTGCATGTGTGTGAGACAGGATGCCGAAGCAACAATGTAAGGCAGTGCCTATACTGGCAGCGCAACACTGGAACAAACATATGCAGAGCAATGAAGGCGCACATAGTGTACGCGACCGTGTCCAGGCGCGTGATTTTTGCACAGATTTTCAAAATTGTTCTCCCTGTGCGACGGCCGCGTCACGTGAGCAGTTCAGCCAATGGGGGTGAAACACTTGTGACATCACGGCCATGCCTGCCTGTCGCCTCCAGCTGGCAGTGCTGGCTCAGATAAATAAGGCCTAACCGTCCACAATGATTGCCGCAGACCACTGATTTAGCAATTGGGTGACCCAACGTTCAATGTTGTCCCAGCTACATGGAGCACAATGGTGTGTGTTGCAAGTCGACAAAGTACCAAAGGTTTGAGGGTCTACAAAACCTTGCAGACTGCACTGCGGTCCTTAAAAAAATACCTCAAATGTGTTCTCTGACCAGGTTTGGGCACTATCTGTACATCACAAGTTTATACACATTTATAGTGAAGGAAAATACCAACCGCTTCTTATGTTTTCATTAGCACGGTGTTGCTTTCTCATGTGGGTGCTGTCATACACCTTTGCAATTAATTATGATCATTCCAATGCAACTAATAGATCAGTCACAAAAGTCACTCCTAGGTTACTGAACCATAATTAGTTATTTGTCATAGGAAAGGAATATGTTTCTGAAAGTGAGTTAAAGCAGAAGGAAATCCCCGCTTTCACTATAATAGGTTAGAGGCAGTGAGGGAAAAAGGTTTGAGGAGAAAGAGAGCAGAAGGTGTGGAAAGGAGACGAGCAGAGACCTCATGAGAAATCAAAGATCTGTATGGTGGACTAGATGACAATAGATTAGAGCAGGGCTGCGCAAACTCTTCTCCCCGCGCCCCCCCTGCCTTCTCTCCCGAAAACCACCCCCCCCTGCTTGGCTCCGGTGTTGATGCAGCGTGGTCATGTGATGTCACTTGAAATCATGTCGGGTTGCCATGGCAATGCATCGCTGTAGGCCAAGGTAAGTGAAGTTACAGAGGCCTCCCCGGCATTCAATTTAAATGCCTATGGGGAAGTGCAGGGCCTCTGTAACCGCCACACACCCCTCTCCCCCCCCCCCCCAGAAGCAGGAATATCTGTATATCAAGAAACTGTACTGAAGCAGGAATATCCTTAAAATATGCTTAGCAATGGCCGTTTCAGCCCTGAGGTAGGTGTCAGGGTTTTTAAGGTAACGATTACCTGCGGCGGCTAATTATTTAATTATTTATTATTAATTATCCTAATTGCCATCCATAGCATTTAAAACAACCAACCCCGGGATTAGAAAGAAAATGTCCCAGAGTATATTTGGAGGTGTCATCAGCTTTAATAAGTTGCAGAGAAATATTTGGTCCTCTGAGATATTCAAACATTGGTGGGTGCTTACAAACAATCCCTAAAGTTCGGTCATGTTGAAGTATCCCCCTATATTTGTGCATCAACCACTTCACATATGTACTCGCAGGAGAAAAGGTAAAGGCCTATCTTCTTTCTTTTTTTACTTACTTTAGGTTCCAGTTGGGTGAGATGATGCCAACATTACCCCAAAATCTGAGGAGTAAATCTCGTATGTGAAGAAAAAAAAACTTTCATCTCATCCAGTTTAGTTTGTTTTTGATCTGTATCTGAAACACTCCTGTCAGCCTAAAGAGACGGACAACAGGGTAAAGATCGCAAAACGTGAGACGAATGTCGGGATGCGGCACTACTTTTTCTAAAAAATGTAGCATATCCACATCGCAAAAATGTGTTGATGAGCGTGTCCACACACATGTACACACACATGTACACACAAGTCATCACAACTCTGCAGTATAAACACTGTGGGGTCTATGTACTCAATGCAGGGATTTTGGAGCAAAATCGACAGCGTTATTTTTATTTTGTTCTGCGTAGTGTCAGTATATCAAGGTCATTGTGTCAAAGATTTTGGGAGTGGCATGAGGACAAGATGTATCAAATTGTGCAATACTTTTTTGACCATTAATCGGCGTCAAAATCTGTTTATCGCCATAAAGTTCTGGTTTGTAAACTGGGAAACCATTTCCTAATGGTTGACGCAAAAATGAAGCAACGTGTCAAAACCTGTCCTGTTTTGCCCTAGAATGCTTTTTGTCTTTGAAGCTACACATGACAAATCTATAATAACTTAAGTGCTAGCCAGTTTGGAGTTTTAAAAAAAATTGTAAAGGAAAACAAAGTACTAAACGTTTATATTATATTTTCAAAACTATTGCTATTTTTAAAAAAAAAATGTATCAAATGCCCCAAACAGCTATTAAGCAGGACTTAATATTTAAAACGGGAAGTAAAATAACCATTTGTGGTGTCTTGAATAATAACCCCCCACAAAGCTGTATTGCTAAAAAAAAAAAAATTGTATGTATCGTCAGGGCTCAGAATCATATGATGAATTGGCTGCCCTTATCCCCCTGTCATGTGCTTTTTAATATTATTGAGTTATTGGTAATTGCACACACCATGCTCAATGCAAAAAAAAATGTTTGCATGTCAACTTTCTCTATACAGTCAAGTGTGTTTCGCCACAAAAACATTCAGTTCTAAAATGTACAGTACATGCTCCTGTATTGCTGTCACTAAAAATGTATTTTATTTTTATATAATTCCTTTGTTTTTAAAGAATGTGTTTATAGATAGCGTGTGAATAAAGCTGGAGTTTTATTTTATTAAACCTTATTTTGCCTCCCCCCTCTCGACTTGTTTTTTTTTTTACCCGTATGGGAACTGGGGGTTTAGCTTCGGGGACCCCCAGTTCCCGCAATACTGGTGACGTTACTCATTTTTAAACTCTCTCCTTTGAAAACCATAACATCATTGCTTGCATCTTTCCATTAGACAGCCATGTCAAGATATTTTATGTAGCGCTAACAGTGTACATATTGCTTTACAAAAGAGACAATACATTGAAGTATAATCAAATAAGTGCAACAAACGTAAAATCAGACACTAGGAATGGAAATCCCTGCCCCAGAGAGGTTACAATGAAAGTGGTATACTAGAAGACTTGCAAAGACAGTAGGTGAAGGAGTAAGGGCAGTACATGGCAGTAGCTGACCACGATGGTTGGCAAATGTGACTGGGTGAGGAGCAATATCCATGAGTATGCTATTGAAATGCTTCATTCAGATAGTGGTTTAGGTATCATTTAAAGGTTGGGCGAAAAGATGCTTGACATATATATACTGAATGTAAGCGAGTTCCGCAGGTAAGAGGCAGTGAGGGGGAAAGGTTTAAGGAGAAAGACCCAGAAGGCGTGGAAAGGAGACCGTAATGAGCAGAGCCCAGGAGACGAGCAGAGAGTTCAAAGACATGTATGTTGGAGCAGATGACAATAGATTAGAGCAGGGGTGGCCAACTCCAATCCTCAGGGCCCACCAATAGTTAAGGTTTTAAGGATATCCCTGCTTCAGCACAGGTGGCTCAATGACAGCCACTGATTGAGCCACCTGTGGTGAAGCAGGGATATCCTTAAAACTTGACCTGTTGGTAGCCCTTGAGGACTGGAGTTGGCACCTCTGGATTAGAGCCTTAATGGTAAGATGGAGAACTTTGTAGGTGATCTGGGACGCTGGGAGATGGATTTAAGAAGGAGATGATACAGTAAGTGACTGTTCTGGAAAAAAGGTGAATGCTTCTAGCTGCAGATTAAAGTAAACCGCAGCCTTTCATTATAGCTCTCTAAGGGGTAGAGCCACAGAGCTCTGTTAAATCTGCGCTACTAATGTTACGTCCGTTCGTTTCCTTGAGTTTAACAGGTATCCACAAAGCAAAATATATGCAAAAACAACCCGGTTAATGTATAATTAGCATAGGCTTGACACCATGTGAATTTAGCACTGCCTTGCGCTGGCTTTAATTAACAAGACGTTAAGCCCGTTTTCCCAAAGGTGACTTAATTCCATGCAGACCCTGAATAAGTGTTTAATTAAAGTAAAGAAAGACGGGAAAGGAAAAGAACCCTGTAAATATAAATTTGATAGTTAAATCATAGCTAACTGGTCTTACACTTATCCAGAGCTTGTAAAAGACATATTTCAGGGTCTGGATGTGTAACGCCACCTTTAGCTCTGACCTAACTAGCGCAACGTTAAATCTTTGCCGTAACTATAACGGAGCTGTGTGGATATGCGTTATTAGAGGGAACACCTCTTTTGCATAACATCAGCAATAACGTCCATTACAGTAACGCAGGGGCTCACTACAGCCGAAAACAGCACGTAACACAACGTTGGTGAGCTTTGAAGAACGTTAAGTCATTAAAGGAGCTCTGTGGATCTACCCCTAACACTTAAGTCCAACTTCGGTTTCTTCAGCTCTAAAACCCTCCTCATGAAAATCATTAGGTCATACACTTCCCTGACAATCCATGTCTCCTATCCTAGTGGGGGATGTATTCTACATATCCAACGCTGTTTAATCTATTCCCAGGCAGCGGGTCCTGTAACATTAGTATAGAAAGTGTGTGTGTGTGTTTATTTTTGGTTGGAAATAAACCTCTCCGCGTGTGTCTCTTTCAAAATAGCGTAAGGCTAGGTCCCCGCTGCAGCCGGCGGCGCGCACGACCGCATGCGCGCCTCCCACCAGCCCCTTACCACCTCTGTAGCTGGCCCGGTGTCACCTCGCTTCCTGGCGCACTTGATACTGTGACACGTAAGCCGACAGGGGATACAACTGGATTGTGTTCCCATGCGGCAACGCGTCATGCGGTGCGCCAGGGAGCCAATCAGGGACTGGATGTAATGTAAATACACTTTCACTCCATGCAATTTCATTTGTCCTCTTTGAGAAATGTAACTCGTTCTCCCCAAATAAATGTAAAAATGGGAGATGAGCGTCTAGCAAGAGGGATTTTGGAAAGCTCAGTCTTTGCTTGTATGTGGTCTGCTCTTTCAAGTTATTTATTCAGTTTGAGTACTTGAAAAGCCATGAAACCTTAAGTCAGAATGGTATGGGTACTGAAACATTTAATTGGAGTTAAGGCTTTACTCTTCAAGTTTAAATATTGAACATGAGTGTATAGTGTGCAAAGATAACTTTTCATAGCCCCCAATTCTTTGTTTTTTTTTTTAATTCCCTTGAACCGCTGCTTTCTTTTCATTGGGAGCCCCCCCCCCCCGTCATGGCCATGCCCCTAGGCCCGTTTTGGCCACACACCCCGCGCCTAAAAAAGCTGCCTTCAGACCGCATATCGCAGTGATGCGCTGTGCACGGGCACCAGGATGCAAGGCGGGCATGCAGTGGGGCCTTAGCCTAAGTGGTTGCAAATAATGTGTCGGTGTAAATAGCGGTGAGTATCTGTATAATGCAAAATTGAGGAGGACTTCTAATCAGTGTATGTTGTTTAACAAACAACTTGCTGTTAGGACATGTACACACTGAGTCTAGAAATCTCACATATGAGCAGTGGCATGACTGAGTGGAGCCGGTTTATTAACCTCTTTGCTGCTTCTTTGCAGTGCAATGCACTCTAGGACCTTTGAACAGTTAAAGCGGTTTAGGTATAATACATAGATGCGTAGTAGATGAGGTTGAAAAAAGTCATATGTCCATCAAGTGCAACCTATGCTAAATTTAGACGACAGATACTTTATCCTGTATTTTTATTTACAGTATTTTGATCCAATACACAAAGGTGTTTCATTGTACTTATCTTAACCCCCCTGCAGTGCATTGATTTGTATTGTAATGTGACCAGATGCAGTACCAAAGGTCAAGCACTGGTTCTCCTGCAGTGCCCTGTGTGTGTACATTAGAGACCCCCTCCTCCTCGCGAACTAAAGCTTCTATTTAATATAGTGAGAAGCAGGACAACATATATTTTTATTTATAAAAATGTTTTACCAGGAAGTAATACATTGAGAGATACCTCTCGTTTTCAAGTATGTCCTGGGCACAGAGTTATAAAAAAATACATGGTTACATTAAAAGAACAGGGTTATACAGTCACATCACAGACATTTCATGGACAGTTGGGTACAGGGGATAAAGGGCTTATGGGTTTCAGATAGAAATAGAGCAGCTTTAACATCACTATAACATCAACCAACATCAGCGAACGGCAGCAAACGGCTCACCTTTCGGCTGCGCCAAAGGCTGTGCGCTTTTGGGGCAACGAAGATGTAGGCTGGGGTGGGTGAGATTGAGTCTGATGCATCTGTGAACAAAAAGATCTTTCTTTGTGTCCTCTTGGCTCATTAACATTCCAGTGGGTGGGGTTGCTGATTCCACAAAGAACAAGCACATATGCATTCAAGTGGATGGGCATTAATCCATTGTGAACTGTGTTTTACCCCTCATCTGTTTATACTGAACAAGGGCTACGTTTCTGCACATCTCTCTGTCTGATAAGCTGTGTCATGCCTCTCACTAAATGTGACTCATTTATTGCATCAAGTTATAAAGGAAAACATCAAATAGTTGTCATAATAAAAGCATTATACCATACAAACATGCATGTGTACAATTCATAACCAGCAATTAAATAAAGTGGATCTGAATAGAATTAAAGGAGAAGATCTTGACTATAAAAATAGCAGAGTAGATATACAGGTACATCTTGAAGACATTTTTTTTTCTTTTGCAAAAGTACCAAGCCAATCATTTTATGTTACACTGTATGTTTATTTATAGCTCAAAGTTGAACAAGCCACTTTCGTAGAATGTACCAGCACTCCACAGGTCTTGCGAAAAATATATAGCAAACTGTACGTGGTTCGCCATTTCAGTCTCAAATTCAGACCTTTGTCACGATACAGCTATCAACACAAAGTGCCACTTATATGTGCATAGTGAACAAGCAAAATGTATCAGGTGAAAGCAACATGCCTGATTGGTTTGTGTCTGGTATCCTCACAAGGTGTTGGTTGTCATGATCAGATTAACCCAAGAGTGTGTAGTGTCTGAGTCGTATAGGATGTTTGTGAAAGAAATGTAGCAATATCTTAATTGATCCAATCTAGTTATGTACCTAATTCTAATGCATCCATTTTTTATTTGAAACGTAAGGTATGATCACAAACTAATTGTTTGCATAGAGTGCTATCATAAAGTTGTTTAAGGACTTGTGCCCTATACTTAGTATAATCTTGAATCACAATGCCTCCACCTTTGTCTGCAGCATGAATAACAATGTCTTTATTGATTTGGAAATCCTTAAGGGCTCTACACTCTTTGACAGTGATATTCAAATGTGTCCTCACATGTTTCTGAAGGTGACCTTGTGTCTTGTGTAACTAACCTATTGAAAGTAGAAATGGGTGCATTATTGGTAACTGGATCTAAGGTACTTTTCGTTTTGAATTGGTTTTCTCTGTAGATTGTTGCTCTAGTCAGTAACTATGGTATCATCCCTATTGTAAAATTATTTTTGTCTAAGGTTACGATGCCATTTATACAGATCTATATGTGTGGAACATGCATCACGGTCTGGAGTAGGTATAAAGATTAGGCCTTTTTCAAGTAATTTCGTTTCCGTAGATCTCAATATATGGTTGAATAAATTATAGACTATCCTTGTTTGGGTGGTCTTGTCTGTACTACTGCCCCCCTCGTCTGACATGCTTCCTGCATCTTTTCCGTGTGTAAGGGGTCGAAGGCGTAAGATTCAATGGGTACCATCTTTTTTCTTAAAAAAAAAACAGTTTTATCGGGAATTAACCCATGAGGGTTAGACTGCTATGTAATGCACTTCTATGGTTGTTTATTTATTTTATTTATTTATAAAATGTTTTACCAGGAAGTAATACATTGTGAGTTACCTCTCGTTTTTAAGTATGTCCTGGGCACAGAGTTAGGATGACAGACAGACACATGGTTACAAATACAGTTACATTAAGTGAGAGGTTATACATTATATACAAGACATTCCATGAACAGTAAGAGATAATATGTTATAAGTGTATGTAACAGTTACAGACCAGATTAAAATGTGAGACAGTGTTAGTTTTGAAAGAACTTAGACTGGTGGTGGATGTGAGAGTCTCCGGTAGGTTGTTCCAGTTTTGGGGTGCACGGTAAGAGAAGGAGGAGCAGTCGGATACTTTATTGAACCTTGGGACCATGAACAGTCTTTTGGAGTCAGATCTCAGATGATAAGTGCTGCATGTGGTAGGGGTGAGGAGCTTGTTCAGATAGATGGGTAACTTGCCCAGAAAGTATATGAAGACAAGAAAGATTTGTATATACTATGGATGTCACTGATACAAATACCAAAGAGGGCATTCAATTATTATGGTGGTTATTGAGAAGTCAATTATTTAACATTTTAAAATCCATATATGACTGCATTGATATCCATGAGATATTCCAGATACTACTGAAACCCCCTGTAGTCTGAATATGCTTACCAACACATGGGGCTTTTAAACATTTGTATAACAGATAGTCCACAACATTTACTAGATTTTTGTGTTGTTTTTATTTCAAATGTAATGTTTTGATGTTTGTCACAGTTTTACATTTGAACATAAATACTGCAGTATTTTGTTACACACAGTTGTTTTACAGATCGCTCAGACACTACATGTTGTAGGGTTAATCTGATCATGACAAGCATCACCTGCTGAGGACACCAGACAGAAGCCAATCAGACAAGTAGCTTTCACCTGATACACGTTTTGTTAGTTCACTATGCACACAGAAGTTGCACTGTGTGTTGATAGCTGTACTGTACCTTGACAAAGGTCTGAGTTTGAGACAAAAACATCGAGTCACAGAATAAAGTGTGTTATATATTTTTTTGCAAGACCTGCAGAGTGCCAGTACTTTCTTATGAAAGCTGCTTGTTGTACTTTGTGATATTGTCTCCGTGCACCCGAGGCATTTCCTTATTGCATTTGATCATGTGAGTGCACCTAATGCTAAGGCCCCGGTCACGCCGCTGTAACGCGCGCCCGCGATATTTGCGGCGCGTTCAGCCGATTCCCCGGTCTGCAGCTCACTGCAGGACGAGAGACCGGGGGGGGCGTGGCGGGGGAGTGACGGGGGCGCGGCCATGACATCACCCGGCAGGTTCGCCCTCATTGGCTGAACCGCCGGGGGGCGTGCCTAATCACTCGACGCGTGTCCTGCTCTCAATTCTATTGAGAGCAGAAACAGCTCTCGCGCGAGCGCTGCGGGCCCCCCCTCACAGCGGGCCCGGCGCCATTGAGGGGAGGGCTCTCGTGCATGCAGCGTCCACCACAACGGACAGTGTAGTAGGCAGCGGGGGCAAGGCCTAACTCTCTCGGATTCTGTTCGTTACAGTACATGCATTAGAATGCTGATACGTTTGCTGGAAACAAAAAGAAAACAGCGCACAACGCCAAATAGTGAAGCAAGTAATATAAGTGTATTACAATAATAAAGGGGTATTAAATCTGCGTACATCAAATAGAAATATCATATGCATTTAGTGTATATCACACTAGTTTACCACTCCATGGTTGTAGACAGGAAGAGCTGGTACTCGGCTATCTCTGCAGGAGCCTCTGTGTTGATTCTGGAGCATAAGATCCCTCATAAACTCCTCATCTAGCAGGACGCTGCTTTCAAGGGGATTCCTTAGCAGCAGCCTGGCTTCACTGCCGGTTCAGGCACTTAATGGGACCGCGTCTCAAACAGCGATCTGCCTCCTCCAGGGAATTCTCCCCTACAGTCCCTCGTTTCTCTTATGAGGATTTCACCGTTTTTTCACAGCCACTGCAATGGTAAGGCAGTTCAGAGCCGGTGGAGAGGCTCAGCAAACACTTCCGCAGTTGCAGGCGCTTGCACAGCGTGCCACGATGCCGCTCCGTCACGTGGTGTAGCGGAGTGACGTCACAGTTCCCGTGGCAATGGTGAAGCAATGGGGAGAAGCAGGAAAAAGTCCCTTAGAGTCTCTTTAGCGGCACAAAAAACGCTCAGTCAGCACAATAGCAACCAAATGATAATGATATTAATGCAGATCCAGGGGATAATAAAAAGCAATAAAATAGCATAAGTTAATACATCCAACGCGTTTCGTAGATCTAACTACTTCTTCAGGGAAAAATTTGACCATTACCCAGAGGTCTTAAATACCTCTCAGAGATGTCTCATTGGTCAGACTATTAAAGTTAGACCAATCATCTGAGCTATGGTCAAAGTAATAGGGAAGACATATTATTACTTTTAAAACAACAACTTTATTGACAAAATGTAAAAGCACAAATATACAGTTAACTAACCTATAATCTATCCTAACATAAATATAACATAAATATAAAAAAACCATGCTGGAATAAAAAGAAACACATTATTAGTATGTCGAATTTAAAATAGACATCTTATAATCCTTTGAGTATATATATATAAAAAATTTTTACTAGAAATAAATTTTTACTAAAAATAAAGGATATAGTGCAGCAGGGAGAAGGAGACTCAGATTAGTGGCGTGTCCCATGGGTCTGTTGCGGATATGGGCTAAAGGTTAAAATTTAATACAATGCCCAAATATCCACATCCTCATTAAGCCCCTTGGGGGACATGGTATCTAGCTTATGTATCCAATAAGTCTCCTTAGAGGATAATATTTTAACTCTGTCCCCCCCTCTTCTATTGACTGGAATAAACTGAATCCCCTTAAAAGTAAGACTAGAGGGGTCTTTACCATGGTGTAATAAAAAGTGTCTCGAAACACTATGTTTCTCAAACCCAATTTTAATGTTCCGGACATGTTCCTGGATACGGATTTTAAGGCAACGTTTGGTTCTGCCTACATATTGGTATCCACATGCACATTCCAACAAGTATACAATATGTGTAGATGTACATAAAATAAAGTCATCAATACTAAAAACCTCTAGTGTGTTATTAGATTTAAACGATTGTTTTACAGGATGTAGATATTTGCAAATACTGCATTTACCACAGGTATAATTACCTTTTGGTTTGGTTCTAAGCCATTTGTTAGATGTAATGGTATTATTACATACAAAAACATCACTAGGTGCTAGTATGTTTTTAATGTTTTTAGCTTTCCTATATATAAACCGTGGTTTAGTGTCTAAATGAGATCCCAATATGGGATCTTTACACAGTATGCCCCAGTGTTTACTGAAAGCCTTCTCAATGTCCCTATATACAGAGTTATAGTTAGTGATGAAAGCCACATCTACCAATCCACCCTTATTTGTTTGGATTTCGTTATTACTTTTTTTAGATCTATTCTGTATCAACAGTTCTTTACGATCCAAATCACGTACTCTTTTTATCTCTCTTTCTAAAAGTTCTTTAGGATGCCCCCTCTCTCTAAATCTTGAAAATAATTTATTTGCCTGTTGGTTAAAAACCTCTACACTACTGCAGTTACTGAACAAACACTACAAAACATACAATAAACATAAATGTCCTTGGCGCATTGTCTGGTGAATAACCTGACAGTTAATGAAGTCCAATTGGTCCTTGATGATAGGGATATTAAATCCGGAATCCAATCTTTCCTGGAGGCCCTTGGAGGTAGTTGAATCAAATCTGTATTAATATAAAAGACAGAACAACCATTGCGCAGTACTTCTGGTCAAACTTCTACTCCCCCACCGTTGCCAGCTACTTACATAAAAATGATTATAAAAGGGCCTCAAAAGGTATCTTTCACTTCTTCCCCGTCACCTTGATTCTGCTGTGTTGCCAGGTGGGATGACTCCTCTGATAAGAGGGAGGCCTCTCTCCAGCGTGATACCGGAAAATAAGGGGATAGGGCCAATGGTATGATACCGTCACAATTTTAATACAATAAAAACAAGACTATAAATCAGTGCACTCACATGCTTATAGTCCCTATATACGTGGTACAATGTGCCGTCCGCTTGCGTGGCAGGATGCTGGGTTGCTGCAGGTAGGGGTAAGATTCAGCGTGCGTCCCCGCTTCGTGGCCTCGATTCGGAGCGCCTCGTCTCACACCGATGATGTCACCGCTCAAGCTCCCCTGTTCCTCCGTGCATGCGTGGACGTAAGCAACGTAACACTGCTACAGAAACTCCACCCTACGCGCGTTTCGTGACTGCTGACGTCACTTCCTCAGGGGCAATGGAGTGTCCATGGTAGTAAGGGCTATTTAAACCCACCGGATTGTCAATGCAGGGCTCCCATTGGATATAGCCAAATTGGAAACCCCTGCTCATTACGTTGCACAATTTATCAATGTACAATTAAATGATATCATTAATACATGTAAATCAGATATTATAAAATAATAAAACTGCATTAGCACAAAATTAACTCGACAGAATACAGGTAATTAATGTGTATGCTTTATAAAATGAATTCGGAGGGGGTTAACCTATATTGCACTGGGGGTTACCCTCTATTGCATCTAATAGAGAACTCAGAGGAAAAGATGTTTATTGAGGTTGAGGAATATACTAGCAGATGTCTAAACAATGTTATATTGATCTATCCATTTTTTAAAAATGAAGCTAGGTCGAACTCTATATTAAGTCCTTTTGGGGTCAGAGTTTTTAAAGTATATATCCAAAAGCTTTCGCGTCTGGATATCAGATTTATTTTATCTCCCCCTCTCCAATTTTGCTTTGGGCATTCAATTCCCTTACAGATTAACCCTGCTGGGTTCTGCCCATGCTTCAATCTAAAGTGGTTGGAGACACTATGTGTCTCCAAACCCCGTTTAATATTGAATACATGTTCTGAAAAGACCTTCTGTTTTTTATCCTAAACATGTTAAGGGTAATTTTATAGAGACATTCACCGAATTGGTAATTCAGGATTTAGAGAAGGCCACCAGCGAGTTTAAATTTGATAAACACAACTTGACCAAAATAGAGATAGATGCTGTTAAGAGCCTAGAGAGTAATACTCAAATTGTAATCAAAGGAGCAGACAAGGGGGGCGGTATTGTAATCATGGACTCAGCATATTATAAAAAGGAGTCCATGAGAATACTCAGTGATCCCACGACCTATCAAAAGTTGCCAGGTAATCCAACGACTAAGTTTAAGCTAGCCCTAAATAAATATTTAGATAAGGGATTCACAGACGGTATAATTACAAAGGGGGAATTGGAATTCTTGGATATTGAACAGCCAAGGATTCCAATATTCTATTTCATACCAAAGATCCACAAGGATCTCTGGAATCCCCCTGGTCGCCCAATAATTTCTGGGATTAAGTCGATGACCTCAAATCTGTCCCAGTTTATTGATTCTGCATTACAAAAGTATGTCTCCCAAATACCATCGTATCTTCGAGATACCACCCATGTTTTAAACATAGTAAATGATCTTAAGTGGGAGGATCATTATACATGGGTCACGTGTGACGTGACCTCCCTATACACCGTCATCAATCATGACCAAGGTGTGGAGGCCATTAGGAGAGTGTTAGAGCAGGATGATAGTCTCGAATCGGGATTTAGGGAATTTATAATAGAAGGGATTAGATATATCCTTACCCATAACTTCTTTAACTACGATAATGATTACTACCTCCAGATATGTGGCACTGCCATGGGTACCAGGTTCGCCCCTAGTTATGCCAACATATTTATGGGCATGTGGGAGGAAAACTATATCCAATCCAACAGCCCATTTGGGGCGGACCTGGTGCTATGGAGGCGCTATATCGACGATGTGCTATGTATCTGGGGTGGTAATGAAGCGGATTTGGGTAAATTCCAACAGTATCTTAACAACAATAATATGAATTTAAAATTTACATTCAATATAAATCCACTCACCATTGATTTTCTAGACCTGACCTTATTCATTGAAAATGGATTAATTGAAACTAAGACCTTTTATAAGAAAGTAGATGCAAACACTTACTTACTAGCATCGAGTAATCATAATCCAAGATGGATAAACAATATTCCCAAAGGCCAGTTTCTACGCACGAAACGGAATTGCTCACAGGAAGCAATATTTAACACACAGGCCAATGAACTAAAAACCAAGTTCATTGAAAGGGAATATAACCACAATAGGGTAAAAAAGGCACTAGAGGCAGCTAAAAACACAAAGAGAGAGGAATTAATTCAAATGAATAAAAAGACCATAATTAAAAATGATGGGGTAGAGTTTATTCCTTTCATCACGAAATATAATGGCATGGCAAATAAAATTACAACAATAATCAAAAAGCATTGGAGTATCCTACTTGGTGATGTGAAGCTAAAAAATATATTACCCCAGCATCCACAGATAGTTTTTAAAAAGGCTGACAACCTGAAATTAAAACTCTCACCAAGTTGCCCATTTAACCAGGTAAAGTCACGGAATACAACATGGTTAAAGGAACTAAATGGATACTTTATATGTAATAAATGTATAGGCTGCAAATATGGTCAAAAATGTAAGGACTTCAAGTCAAATGTAACAGGTATATCATTCCCAATTAGGTCATTCATCACCTGCAAGAGCCCTTTTGTGGTCTATCTGTTAGAATGCCCGTGTGGGCTTCAATATGTGGGGCGAACAGGTAGACCACTTAAACGGCGCTTGGCAGAACATGTATTCAATATTAAACGGGGTTTGGAGACACATAGTGTCTCCAACCACTTTAGATTGAAGCATGGGCAGAACCCAGCAGGGTTAATCTGTAAGGGAATTGAATGCCCAAAGCAAAATTGGAGAGGGGGAGATAAAATAAATCTGATATCCAGACGCGAAAGCTTTTGGATATATACTTTAAAAACTCTGACCCCAAAAGGACTTAATATAGAGTTCGACCTAGCTTCATTTTTAAAAAATGGATAGATCAATATAACATTGTTTAGACATCTGCTAGTATATTCCTCAACCTCAATAAACATCTTTTCCTCTGAGTTCTCTATTAGATGCAATAGAGGGTAACCCCCAGTGCAATATAGGTTAACCCCCTCCGAATTCATTTTATAAAGCATACACATTAATTACCTGTATTCTGTCGAGTTAATTTTGTGCTAATGCAGTTTTATTATTTTATAATATCTGATTTACATGTATTAATGATATCATTTAATTGTACATTGATAAATTGTGCAACGTAATGAGCAGGGGTTTCCAATTTGGCTATATCCAATGGGAGCCCTGCATTGACAATCCGGTGGGTTTAAATAGCCCTTACTACCATGGACACTCCATTGCCCCTGAGGAAGTGACGTCAGCAGTCACGAAACGCGCGTAGGGTGGAGTTTCTGTAGCAGTGTTACGTTGCTTACGTCCACGCATGCACGGAGGAACAGGGGAGCTTGAGCGGTGACATCATCGGTGTGAGACGAGGCGCTCCGAATCGAGGCCACGAAGCGGGGACGCACGCTGAATCTTACCCCTACCTGCAGCAACCCAGCATCCTGCCACGCAAGCGGACGGCACATTGTACCACGTATATAGGGACTATAAGCATGTGAGTGCACTGATTTATAGTCTTGTTTTTATTGTATTAAAATTGTGACGGTATCATACCATTGGCCCTATCCCCTTATTTTCCGGTATCACGCTGGAGAGAGGCCTCCCTCTTATCAGAGGAGTCATCCCACCTGGCAACACAGCAGAATCAAGGTGACGGGGAAGAAGTGAAAGATACCTTTTGAGGCCCTTTTATAATCATTTTTATGTAAGTAGCTGGCAACGGTGGGGGAGTAGAAGTTTGACCAGAAGTACTGCGCAATGGTTGTTCTGTCTTTTATATTAATACAGATTTGATTCAACTACCTCCAAGGGCCTCCAGGAAAGATTGGATTCCGGATTTAATATCCCTATCATCAAGGACCAATTGGACTTCATTAACTGTCAGGTTATTCACCAGACAATGCGCCAAGGACATTTATGTTTATTGTATGTTTTGTAGTGTTTGTTCAGTATTGATTGTGCATTCCTTGTGGATAGGTGTGTCATTCTCGTCCATAGGCAGCCACTTCCTCAGTTTAAAATTAGATTGCAGGATTCAGTTCATTTTCATTATAAATTCATGTATAGAGGAATTAATAATTAGAGACTTATATATCACAAGTAGATAGTTAAGTTAGGTTAATAGGTTGAGCGCTTTAGTATATGTTTTAGTTTAGTTTAATATCACCACCACTACTGCAGTTACGTCTGAGTCTGACAAATTGCCCTCCTGGTATGTTTCTGATCCATGTGCTCTTGTGACTGCTATTTGCCATCAGCAAATTGCTGGTATCCACCTCCTTAAAGAAGGTCTCGGTTTCCACAGTGCCATCCACTCGAGAAGTAAGTTTTAGATCTAAAAAATCTATCTGTGTGGCATCCATTCTGTGTGTAAACTCGAGATTAAAATCATTTTTATTCAAATCAGCCACAAATGCACTGGCCGAAACACAATCACCATCCCACACACACAGGATGTCGTCTATGTAGCGCCTCCACACAACGACATTCTTGTGGTGCGGGTTGTCGGGCATAAGGAACTGTGACTCCCACTTACCCACATACAGGTTTGCGAAACTGGGGGCAAACCTAGTGCCCATAGCAGTTCCGCAAACCTGCAGGTAGAAAGTTGAGAGAAACAGAAAATAATTGTGTTTTAAAATAAAACTAATAGACTCAAGAATAAACTCCCTATTCAATGGGTGCAGTGCCTGATCATCCTCCAAAAATGAGTTGACCGCATCTAGCCCTTTTTGATGTGGTATGTTGGTATATAGGGCCTTTATGTCGCATGTAATCCATACATATGAACTCTTCCATTGAAAATCCTTAAATAAGTTTAAAACTGCAGTAGAATCTTTCAAATAAGAGGTTAGTTTTCCGACATAAGGTTGGAGAAAGAAATCCACATATTGACTAAGGTTGGCTGTCATCGATTGTATACCTGACACGATAGGGCATCCAGGAGGATCAACCAGAGCCTTGTGGATTTTCGGCAGATGGTAAAATATGGGGATCCTTGGGAATTCAGAGAATAAAAAGGCAAATTCCGGAACATTAAAATTGGGTTTGAGAAACATAGTGTTTCGAGACACTTTTTATTACACCATGGTAAAGACCCCTCTAGTCTTACTTTTAAGGGGATTCAGTTTATTCCAGTCAATAGAAGAGGGGGGGACAGAGTTAAAATATTATCCTCTAAGGAGACTTATTGGATACATAAGCTAGATACCATGTCCCCCAAGGGGCTTAATGAGGATGTGGATATTTGGGCATTGTATTAAATTTTAACCTTTAGCCCATATCCGCAACAGACCCATGGGACACGCCACTACTCTGAGTCTCCTTCTCCCTGCTGCACTATATCCTTTATTTTTAGTAAAAAAAAAATTATATATATATACTCAAAGGATTATAAGATGTCTATTTTAAATTCGACATACTAATAATGTGTTTCTTTTTATTCCAGCATGGTTTTTTTATATTTATGTTATATTTATGTTAGGATAGATTATAGGTTAGTTAACTGTATATTTGTGCTTTTACATTTTGTCAATAAAGTTGTTGTTTTAAAAGTAATAATTTGTCTTCCCTATTACTTTGACCATAGCTCAGATGATTGGTCTAACTTTAATAGTCTGACCAATGAGACATCTCTGAGAGGTATTTAAGACCTCTGGGTAATGGTCAAATTTTTCCCTGAAGAAGTAGTTAGATCTACGAAACGCGTTGGATGTATTAACTTATGCTATTTTATTGCTTTTTATTATCCCCTGGATCTGCATTAATATCATTATCATTTGGTTGCTATTGTGCTGACTGAGCGGTTTTTGTGCCGCTAAAGAGACTCTAAGGGACTTTTTCCTGCTTCTCCCCATTGCTTCACCATTGCCACGGGAACTGTGACGTCACTCCGCTACACCACGTGACGGAGCGGCATCGTGGCACGCTGTGCAAGCGCCTGCAACTGCGGAAGTGTTTGCTGAGCCTCTCCACCGGCTCTGAACTGCCTTACCATTGCAGTGGCTGTGAAAAAACGGTGAAATCCTCATAGGAGAAACGAGGGACTGTAGGGGAGAATTCCCTGGAAGAGGCAGATCGCTGTTTGAGACGCGGTCCCATTAAGTGCCTGAACCGGCAGTGAAGCCAGGCTGCTGTTAAGGAATCCCCTTGAAAGCAGCGTCCTGCTAGATGAGGAGTGTATGAGGGATCTTATGCCCCAGAATCAACACAGAGGCTCCTGCAGAGATAGCCGAGTACCAGCTCTTCCTGTCTACAACCATGGAGTGGTAAACTAGTGTGATATACACTAAATGCATATGATATTTCTATTTGATGTACTCAGATTTAATACCCCTTTATTATTGTAATACACTTATATTACTTGCTTCACTATTTGGCGTTGTGCGCTGTTTTCTTTTTGTTTCCATTTCCTAGAGTGTGTGGGGTGCTGAGCCACCCCCAATGATTATAGCAGCAGACGCCCATATCAACCACACGGTTATGATATAATTTATTATATAATCACTTATTCACTTGGTATTGTGGTTTATTTAGTATATTTATGGTTTAGTCACTGCACTGTATTTAAATATGAGTAGGAGTTAGATAGTAGCGCACAGTTTATTTTTGTCTTGATACGTTTGCTGTTTGCCTTATATTAGTGTTATTCCATGTCTGTAGATTTAGCTAATGTGTGATGATTATCAAAAGCCCAGTATTTATTGTGCAAAATATATGAATACTTTACTAATACATTAGTAATACAAATATTTCCGTAACGATGAGTTTTGTTTTTGTGCTGCCCATTACCCGAGCTTTTTTTAAATTAATTTTTTTAAACTTCCCCTCTTCTTGCACGGCACAAAACCACGTGCAGAACTAGATCTGCCAAGTATTGCACTTTGTGGTTTCAAGGGGAACGCTGAGCACGAGCTTAATTATACAGTGTAAATAAAGTGATCAAGTGTTATTTTAACAGGGGCCTAATTTGTGGGCATGTTAACATTTCCTATCTGTGAAAACCCGTTTGTACATACAATATTACTGGGAGAGAATATCTTCCCATTCTGCTTCCATCATTCTGAGTTCTCTTTAAATAGAATATCCAAGGCTTAGTCTACGCTGAGAATAGTAGGTCTTACTACAGTACATCTGTATATTAAAGAAAAGAAGAAAAAATGCTACCAGGATTGATATTTGTTTATAACAACATTTATATAGCACCATTATCCAAGGTGCTCTATAAATACATATTGAAGATTTCATGTGATGGGCATAGAGTCATTTTAAAGATGTTTTTGTGGGGATAATACAACAATATAAGTGGTCATACAATATAAACGACTACAACTTCTAAAGTCTTGTTATAATGCAATGTTCTTCATTCCACCTAAGCAGTATAGTAGCAGTAGATGGCACGTGTCAGTACTTCACATGTATTTACACAGACACACTCTTGTGCTGTTCTCCCTGGCTATGTGATGTTGTCATGGCAACGCACGCCGGCTCACCATGACAACGCGTCACTGGAAGCCAAGGTAAGTTGGTTACAGAGGGCTCGGGTTGTCCCCCGGGATTTCATTTAAATGCCTTAGGCCTCGTTCAGGGTGCAGGCTTCGGAGGGAGGGCGTGCTGACGTGCGAGCTGCCGTGGGACACAATGTATTCAAATTGAATACTGGTTGTCAGGGTAGCAGCTGCCCTGTCTCCGAAGTACGGAGTTGACGCTGGCTACAGTTTCAATAAACAAAAAATTCATTTTTTGAAGCTGCAGCAGCGTCACTGGGACCTCGGCAGCCAATGAAATCATTCTTGAGAATGATTTCAAGACTGCAACTTGGATCCCTAAGCTGCCGTCTGTAGCCCCGCCCCCTCCCCTCCTCTTCAACTCCTGAAAAAGTCTGCTGGGGAGGATGAACACACATCGCCCGCCCGCCGCCCGCCCTCGCGAACGCCCGCCCTCCAACTCCTGCCTCTGGCACCCTGAACGAGGCCTTAGGGGAGAGTGCTAGACTTCTGTAACTGCTGCGCCCCCCCTCCCAGAAAAGCCCCCCAGTTTGCGCACCCCAGTACATTGCAAGCTCCGGGGCGGCAGTGCAGCACGTGTATCAGAATGCTGCATTTAGATTAGTCAAGTCGGCATTACCAGTTATGGACCAAAATGACTAAAAAGAAGTTCAAAGTTTAATGGAGGGGCACAGCCATATCGAACCCCACATTTGTACAAAGCCTAAATTCCACATTTATTGAAGTTAATACACTGCTCTATAAAACATAGAAGATAAAGACGCAGTGGGGAAACACATGGGGGTGTTCTCAATGTGGGTAGGCATTTATATCCGGAAAACCCAGTAAGTAGAATGAGGAGGGGGACTCCCTGACTGCGTGTGGGCAATAGAGTGAGAGAGGAAAAGCTGCAACTGAGCTCACTATACAAAAATAACACATTGTACAGTATTTAAAAAGTAGGCACCATAAAATAAATAAAAGGCATACATACATACAAATAAACTCAATTTGTAAACATAATAACATACTCTCAACCACAATTTGATACCACAATGACAATATGTCTACCACCTGGTTCCAGATTAGGACCAGTGGAGCTTGTTTGAATTGGCCTTGTTAATTCTGACCTCTGCAAAACAAAGTCTTAGAAACGTCAAGTTTTTAAATCACTTATTTCAAAGACACCAAAGTACGATTACATTTTTTTGTTATGCTTTATGCTGCCAGATAGGTCTGCAAACACATTACAGGCCCTGCTGGCAGTGAAAGGGTAAATATGTCATAAAGGTTTTAACCCAGCTCACAGCAATACTCAAGTGAACACCTAACTTTATTTGTTTTCTTAATAGTGTCAGCCATGTATCCAGGAATGTAATGAAAACTTATAGAGATACCGCAATATTTTTTTTTATTTATCACTTAGATTTTTTATTAACCATTTTTCAAAAGTAAGAGGGGTACAAAAAGAAAAAAAAGGAGGGGAACAATACAACGGTATAATATTGCAAATATTATGATTACACATTAGGAGGGGAGGAGAGTATGGGAAGGGGGGAGGGGGGCAGCATTTGAAATCATGTAACATATTAAATAGCAGGTTAAATACAACATAGATCATAAATCTTAAGTCACTCTGTTCGGAATAATCTAGTCTAAATATGGGGATATACCTGCATGTCTAAACCAAGGAGCCCATGTCTCTGAGAATTGTGAAGTGGAGCCAGTTAGGTAGGCAGTGAGTTTTTCCATGTAGACTATATGCCGAGATACCGCAATATTAACAGGACAAGGATGAAAGTGTAATATAGGGGAGAGAACAATAGAAATTAAAAGAAAGCAGCTGCCAAAAGTGCTTACACATTGCATTCCCCTCATTTGTCCAATTATTGTGTCAACGTTCTTCGCCTCAGTCATGACACGGTCATGGATCTAAGGACTACACCACATTAGATACAAGGAATCACTGTGATGCTGCCTTCCTTGTAACTAAGGTGAACCAATCTTGGGGAAAAGGAGGGATAAGACTCATAAAGGTTTGTATCTATTTAGGACAAATGCAAAGTCATACACTGGCGACACACTTTATTCGAGCTCGGCTAGTCCCACGAATTCGGGTATACCCGGGTGTATTGAGGTTTGTGACTGTTTTCTGCCCGAGTGCATTGGGTTATTTTCCAGGCAGGGATTGAAGCATTTTATTCCCGCTGGCTGCAATACTGCACAGTATATATATATATATATATATATATATATACTGCATTACAATTCATGAATTTATGCCATCTGGTAGACACGCGAAGCATTGCAGCCTATTAAATCCTAATCATTATCATTTAACAGATCAGCCGCCCGTCAGCCAGGCATGAACCCAGGCTGGGAAGGCAAACACAACGGAGCTTGTCAGAGGTGAGGAGCGGCGCATTCCAGGTATCTGCCAGGTACATACTGGGTATTTGCTCGAATAAAGTGTGTCGGTGCAGTAATGCTGCTAACAGAAAAAGAACCAAGTCCTTGGCACAAATGTCAATAATACCAGTCCCGAAATTGAGGCTCTGACCAGTCCCAAAATTATGGATGTACTGTAGATCCCAAATGATCACTTCAGTTTCTGGTAATTCTGTGGGAACAAAAAAAGAGAGCAGACCATTGCACAGTGACTGCCACAGCTCAAATGGCTGCACGGTTCAAATGCCTACTTACAGCATGGAAATGAATCACAGGCAGTGGGTTTAGTTCAATCAGAGGGCTGGATCCTCGAATCCGACGCAGTCTCAATGTGTTAGGTCTTGGCGCGTAATTGAAAGATGCCGTCCGCAGCTTGAGTCTCCGGAGCACGGCGCTAGCAGCTGAGGTCGGCGTCACTCCTCTCCTCGCGGACGCAACTCGAGCTGACTCCTCCCCCGATTACATCGCCGGTGCGCGGATAGCTCCGCATCAGTGCTGACGAACAAAACAAGCTCCTAGGGTTTTATCTATTTAGGACAAATGCAAAGTCATAATGCTTACTGTTTAAATGTGTGTCCCTCCCAAGGAGCACAGCAGTCTCTTTGGATATTGGGGAAAGTCTGTCCAAATATTGTAGAAAAGGGTGTCCCTGTCTAATTTAATTTATCTTGGGCTAGTTGCTTAGGTCTACTAAGTCCTGCCTTGGAAGGATGTGCCAGGATTCAATGTTAGCATAGAACAGACGAGGATGAAGCTAACACAAGGAAGAAGTTACTATTCTGTGTATGGAATTGTAGATTACAATAGAATACTTTTTGGTATTATAGAAGTGCTGCAAAAACTCTGATCTTTTCCATGTAAATGGGATGGAGCTTTATTTTGTGTTGCTTTAGGCCTCGTCCAGGGTGCCAGAGGCAGGAGTTGGAGGGCGGGCGTTCGCGAGGGCGGGCGGCAGTCTGCTGGGCGACGTGTGCACATCCTCCCCAGCAGACTTTTTCAGGAGTTGAGGAGGCGGGGAGGGGGCGGGGCTACAGACGGGAGCTATGGGATCGAAGTTGCTGTCTTGAAATCATTCTCAAGAATGATTTCATTGGCTGCCGAGGTCCCAGTGACGCTGCTGCTGCAGCTTCAAAAAACGACTTGGTTTGTTTATTGAAACTGTAGCCAGCGTCAACTCCGTACTTCGGAGACAGGGCAGCTGCTACCCTGACAACCAGTATTCAATTTGAATACATTGTGTCCCACGGCAGCTCGCACGTCAGCACGCCCTCCCTCCGAAGCCTGCACCCTGAACGAGGCCTTAGTTATTGGTTTTCATTGCATCATCTAAGGCAGCGGTGAGCAAACTCTTCACGCCGGGCCTCCCTTTTCATCCGCGACATTAGTCTGCCCCCCCTGTCTGATGTAATCCAAATCACATGACTTTTTAAATTAATCGTTACAACATTTTTTTAAACCGTAAAAAATTACAAATGTTACAAGTTTGTTTTTAAATAAATCAGCATAGTAGTATAAGATAATACTGACTGCAATTTTTTTCCCCTCCCCCTCATCCTCTCCATGATCCTCTCTCTCCCCTCATCTCCTCTCTCCCACTCCTCATCCTCTCTCCTCCTCATTCTCATCTCCTCCCATCCCTCCTCATCTTTCTTAATCCCTCCTCATCTCTCCTCATCCCTCCCCCTCCTCCTTATGTGTCCCTATACCTCCTCCTCTTCTGTCCTCCTCATCTCTCCCTCTCCTACAGGTCACTCCCCCTCCTCCATTCCTACCTGTGGGACAGGGTGGTGATAGAGGCCCTCTGGGGGAGGTGATGGTACCTGCTTTTTGATGATACTGATCTTTATCATTGGATCTACTACCATCATAATACTGGCAGACTTGTAACTATACTTCTATATCAGTGTTGCTAGATTCAATCTATTGGATACACTGAGCGACTTTTCTCGCTCCCTCTTTTTTACATGGGCGTTTATACATGTGCATGCCTATTTGCGCTTCTTTTTTCTTTGTTCTAGAGTCATTGTTTAAGAATGTGTATTTTTTGTTTTGTTGAGTTGGTATTGTTTAGGAACAAAATTATCCACCTGATGTAACTGCTGATTCATCATCATCATCATCATCATCATCATCATCATCATCATCATCATCATCATCATCATCATCATCATCATCATCATCATCATCATCATCATCATCATCATCATCATCATCATCATCATCATCATCAACATGTCTTGTGTGTGAAACTCCGACCTCTTCTTTGTAGCAGGGCATGATATCTGGTGATCTGTACTTCCCGTTTCGAGCCTTCTGACATTGCTGTCATATGAAAAATGTCTTCATGGGTTGCATCAAGTGATTAGAAAAGTAATACATTTCACATGGCACATGATTGCCCCAAAATGTGGTCAGTGTAACCGACTGCTGCTGGAATAAAATACTGTACTGTGTTCTACTGTGAATTGCAAGCACCAGGGACAGCACATGGATGAGAGCTTTGCACTTATGTTAGTCAAATTGCTATTAGCAGTTATGGAACGGAAAGATTAAAAAGCAATCGAAACAGTGTCAAATGGAGACATGTTGTCAAATGGAAACATGTTGTCAAATGGAGACATGTTGTCAAATGAAACCCAGTGCTTTGCACATGCCGTAAATGTCTAAACTGAGATGTATTGTTAGTACATGAAAACAAAGCACTTGTTATGGAAACGCATTACAATTGCCATACCACTAGAGATGGGCACCTTTTTTATTTCGAATTTGAATGCGACGGGGACTGGCTGTTCCTTTC
The DNA here is from genome assembly GCF_040206685.1 of Ascaphus truei. NCBI lineage: Eukaryota > Metazoa > Chordata > Amphibia > Anura > Ascaphidae > Ascaphus > Ascaphus truei. Next base: position 379,051,693 of record NC_134484.1, on the reverse strand, counting down.
AGCCACGAAACTCTGCAGATCAATCTCAAAATGGCAAATCCACTGGTTTCTTTCTAACACTAAAAATCTGAGCGACGGATTTTTAACAATCGCACTTGGATTAAATCTGAATACCTGAATATAGTGGGATGGGACTCATATAAATATACTTTGTATAGTCAATAGCATATCCCCCAGGGTAACTCAGACGTGCTTCTTTTTCAGCATGGGCATGTCTCCCTAATTTATTTGGAGAGTTTTGAGGGGGTATATACACAACTGGAGATACTACTAAAATTGATCTCCCTCTCCCTCTCCTATGAACCTGAGGAGCTGTCAAAACAGCTGTTAGAATGTTCAACTGTTCCTCAATACACAAGAGAGTTTAACTTACATTTGAACACACAATGTGTCTCTCACTTATCTAAAGAGAATAGAGATGTTCAATGTTTTCACAGAAGTTTGTAAACCAGGCGAAAAAGTTTGCAAAGCAAATTTGATGACATTCTCAAAACTCTAAAGGTGAGACCCTGATTTAGTAAGCAATAGATCAGGAAACCTACCTCATGCTATAGTTGGGTGTCTGAATTAAAGGGATTCTCCTCAGTGCCAGACATCCTGTGCTACATCTGCTTTTGAGATAGGTTTACCTTTTTTTTCCTACCAATTGCCACATTCAGGTCATATTATCCTTTATATATTGCCATTTGCAGGGCCGCCGGCATGGCGGAGGAACCAGGACAAGTATCCTGGGCACGTGGCTGCAGGAAGCCCAGCCGACCGGAGCAGGAAGTTGGACCCGGCCAGAGGACCAACTTCTTTGTCTGGCTGCTGGTCCTCTAGTTGCCTCCGGACCCCAGCAGTCCCCTGCAGTGGGCAATCCTCATTCTCCCGCACCAGGCCTCTCGCTCGTGCCGGTGTGCACTGGGCCTGTCTGGTGCCAGTGCGCGCCGACAGCTGGACCCAGCTTCTGGCACACACCGGTGTGAGAGAGCGGCCCGGCGCGGGTGAGTGAGGAGGGCCCGGCAGGAAGCCCGCAGCAGCTGAGGAGAGCCAGGGCACAAGAGGCCTGAGACAATAAGTGTGTTTTGGGGGGTGTATGTGTATGTATGCATGTCCTTATTTATATAGCACCATTAATGTACATAGCACTTCACAGCAGTAATACATGTGACAATCATATAAATAACAAATAATACAAATAACGCATAAAGGGAAGAAGTGCTTCAGACATAAAAGTAATATTTAGGAAAGGAGTCCCTGCTCCAAAGAGCTTACAATCTAATTGGTTGGTAAGAAGAGCGTACAGAGACAGTAGGAGGGCGTTCTGGAAAGTGTGTGCATGTATGTACAGGCATACCCCGCATTAACATACGAAATGGGTCCAGAGCATGTACAGTATGTAAAGTGAAAATATACTTAAAGTGAAGCACTCCCTTTTTTCCATCTTTCGATGCATGTTCTGTACTGCAATCGTCCTATACGTGTATAACTGATGTAAATAAGGCATTTATAACATGCTCTATAGTCTCCCCACTTGTGCACAGCTTCGGTACAGGTAGGGAGCCGGTATTGCTGTTCAGGACGTGATGACAGGCGCAAGCGTGAGCTGCCGTTTGCCTATTGGGCGATATGTCCTTACTCGCGAGTGTACTTAAAGTGAGTGTCCTTAAAACGGGGTATGCCTGTATATCTTTATCACACAGATAGCTGGTAAAAGTTTTGTTTCATTTTGATTTTGGCAATGTGCTTTCAGCAAATAAAAAGGCCATTAATTTAACAGTAGTCTTTTCATACGTTTGCTTGCAGACATATAACAAAGAGAACCCGCATGGAGAGAGATAAACCCTGCAGATATTATTGCTATTTCTTTGTGTTGTGCAACAAGTCACATGTGGGAGGAGGGAATTAAAAAAAAAACAAGATTTGTGAGATTGTTGTTGTGACCATTTCAAAGCATCAGCACATTTTCCTGACTAGAAATTTCACCCTGAAGGGAAGACATACAGGTAGCGTGTAGAACTCTCTCCAATGTTAAAATATATATCTGAAAATCTAATACAAAGGGGGAGGGGTGTATTCACTAAGTTTCGATACGGGTTATCGACCAGCATTCTTGCATTAACTGCCACTCACTTATAGCTGTGCGAAAACCCATAAAGGATATCCAGCCTGACCAGGGACAGTATGTCCCTTATTCAATATGTTGTCTTTTCTTGCTATTTAAATAAATTGCGTCGCAACTTCCCTAGCAAAGATAATATTTACCAGATGCCCATTGCCCCTTTTCCATACGCTGCAGAACCTCCTCTCCACGAGCGCTGGGCGAAAGAATCCAAATTCGTTTCCCAGAATTCCGTGGGTCATTTGGACAAAATCTGTTCTGCCCACTAAAATCCACAACCGAATTGGAGCCTAAAAAAAATCTGTCTTTGAATACAGGCATATTTGAGGCAGAGAGACGTTTCTAATTTTATTAGCAACATATGAAAACAATGGGTGACCCAACAGTCCTGGAATGTAATCTTCTCTTTGTAAATGATGAAATACAGATAAGGCTCAACTATGGAGTGGGTATATTACTAGGTGAGTGAGCAAATTCAATATGGCATAAACCTCCTGAAGGTAACAGAAAGATGATGATATTCTCACTTCGCTGCACCTCATTGGAGATAGCTGTATAATAAGAGTCCAAAACTCACCAAATACTGTAATAATGATGGCAGTCCATATAAATGAGATAAATCTTCCAAGAATCTTACCCACTCCTGGAGCCGACTGATTTCTTTGTGGGCGTGTCCAGCAGCTGATTCAAATCCAAACGAGAGCAAAAAGTATGCAAATAAATGCACAAAGCAGCGCACTGCCCAGGGAGATAGGTGTATAAAAATAGAAAAATATTTATTGTCTATCACATATGACAAACAAGGAGGTGTGGACCCTCCTACGCATTTCACACAACATGGTGCTTTAGCAAGGAGTATGGAACAATGGGGACACCCTTACAAACTCTACATACTGTAAATCGAACTAATTAAAATTTGCGCCAAAAAACAGGTGTGTGTGATGTCACAACTGTGTTCGTGCACGCTCCTGCGAGCGTGCCCGTCTCCTAGGTGTTTGTGACTGCCCCCTACAGTAGGTAACGCCCCTCGGTGACGTCACATCCAATCTTCTCCTCGATGCTGGAGGAGAGTGAGAGGAACACTCCCCTTCCCTCAAGCAGAACGGAATATATTGCACACAGAGAGTACAGATGAATCCCCACTTGCCGAGATCAGAGCGGAGCTGTTCCCTGACTGCCCCCAGCATCCCCAAAGTATATCATATCCACGAGCGAGATCCAATCTACTACAGCCTAACCAACCCCCCTTATTCTTGCTCCATATGAGGTGCAGAACTACTACACCCCACCCTGTCCCCCTCACCCTGTCCCCCTGTCCCCCTGTCACCCTCATCCTGTCATCTTGTCCCCCTCACCCTGTCCCCCTCATCCTATCACACTGTCACCCTCATCCTGTCATCCTGCCCCCCTCACCCTGTCCCCCTCACCCTGTCACCCTCACCCTGTCCCCCTCACCCTGTCACCTTCACTCTGTCACCCTCACCCTTTCACCGTCCCCGTCTGTCACCGTCACCCTGTCTGTCACCCTCACTCTGTCTGTCACCGTCATCCTATCTGTCACGGTCACCCTGTCTCCCTCATTGTAATACAATAAATAAACTTATGTCAAAAACTAAAGTTGTTCTTAGTTCTTAATAAGAATTTATTAAAAAATAAATTAAAGCAGGGCTGGGGGCGGGGCTAGGGGTGGGGCTACGTGGCGAGTAGACTTTTTGGTTCGGTGAGTAGATTTTTGGGTGATTTGTCGACCACTGTGTGTGTGTGTGTATATATATATATATATATATATATATATATATATATATAATATATCAAATGGAAATATTACTGTATGCTCATTTGCATGTCTTAGACATGTCTGCAACCCCACCTTTCACCATTATCTCTCATTGCGGATTGCTCTTTTTGAGAATGATTCACGGACCAACGGGACCGGTGAATTTTGAGTCGGATCCAAATCCACGAAAAAAATTCAACCATCTCTACACTCCACCACCTCCAGGAAGGCTCTCAGGAAATTAAAGGTCAGGAGATAGAGAGGCATCTTCAAGGCCTATGTTTCCATCTCTCTCAATACAATTTTGTAATACATATGTAAGTTTTGCCATGCTGAAACATGACATGCTGCACTGTACTATGCGCCCTGATATCTCTACACTTGTAGGTTCTCAAGTTAAAAAGGCCAACCTTAAAAACACAGACCAGTGCAAGTAGCACCCAAACCACATCAAGAGGAACAACTAGGTTCCTTTCCTACAGCAGAAGCCTTTCTATTGGGGAATGTAGGACATTATGTTTTGGGGGGTTCTCTTCTCATATACCAAAAGCTTTAGTGTTTGGAGTTGCAAAGTCACAACTATAAGTCATTTTTTTTTATCATTTGAATTTTTAAATAGAAATATGAGTTGCTTTAAACCTGATCTGTTCCTTTTGAATGAAAGCAGGGAGATCTACCTATTTTGTTAGCAACTATAATGGGTTTGGGTTTTCTGAAATAATGGGTCTGCAAATTTATTTAGAATAAGCAAATGTATGTCTACTACATTACTGTTTATAACTTAATTAGGAACAAGTAAATATTTTTAGAGATCCATGAAAAAGTATCAAGGTTTTCTTTGCCTATCTCCTGATTATAAACGAATTATGATAAATTATACTGTATGCTTTACACCTTCTGGCACTAGAAGACACCTTACAATCCATTGACTTGAATGGGTTATAAGGTGTATTCCAGCACTGGAAGGTGCCTTTGTAACGAGTGCTCACCAAAAACAGGACGGGACTGCAGGGCTGAGGTGGGGATGTTAGAGAACACCGACCAACAACCGCGCAGCCCCGTCCGCATTGCCGAGTCGTAGTCGTGTAGCTGGGTCAGGGTAGGAGAGGTCAGAATAGTCGTGATACTCGCTGTGCTCTAGGATTGGAGAAGTCGAATGGTCGTTGTGCGTAGCTGGGGTCCAGGAGTAGAGAGGTCAGAATGGTTGTTGTGTGTAGCCGAGGTTCAGGGGTCAGAGAAGGTAGAAGTCCGGGTACAAGTAGAATGCAAAGCAACAGCAGGATGCTTGGGGCAAGCACACGAAACATAAACACAGGGTTTATGCTCTGCCAGTTTGCAGCAGGGCTGGCTGAGCATTAAGGAACAGGCAGCCAATGGTAAAATAGCAGACAGCTGCAGGGTAATGAATGAAACCCGCCCCTTAGACATATTCAGTCCACTGATAGGAAGGAGAAAAGTGCAGAAGGATAATTGTAGATGGAATTAACCCCCTCGACTGCCCCTGGTATTGCGGCACCGACGTGAAGTGGGAACAGTGACGTCCTCCGTTGCGTCACGGGATGCGGCGCGGGGCGGAGTCTACGTCCGGTCCTGGTAGGACTACTGCGGCGCTTGCGCGCAGCGCACGCACAAGGGGTGTCACACAACACATCACAGGACATGACACGGGGCGGGACCGAAGTCCAATCCTCACAGCCTTATAGAAGAAGACTGCTTAGTAAATATGGCTGAGGATCTAAGGCTGATGTTGATACCAGCAGCTTGCATTGGCTTTCAGAATTCCCTACAATGCTGCTGCTTTTCATGATCTACTCGTCTAATTTAATTTAGTTGCCAATTTGTTAAGAGATGTCTACATCAATATGTAAACTACCGGTATGTTACTGCAATAGCATGATATGATCCGTAGACACCATTACAATAAGGCACTAAGAAGCTGGTTTTCTTGAAAGACGGGTAACACCATGAACCCCCTGTTCTTGCCTTGTAACCCAACCCTAGAAGGCAAGGACCAGCAGATTCACTGGTAAATTCTGAAGGCCCCAAACCTTGCATACTGCCTCTTGCAAGCATTGCATTAAAACACCATTTGCCTCACATATTCCTCATGACTTGCACTCGGGTAGTATGCGGCAGAGAGTACGTGCAGAGCAGTGCATGGTAAAGCTAAGGTCATTTACAACTTACTACACTAGTTACAGTATTTGTCTTGATGATTAAAACATGTTATAATACATGCGCCTCATCATCCAATCCTAAATGCAACCATTTAAAAGTAAATCACCTTTATTCCCCCTATTATCGACCCAATATTAATTGCGGCAAGGTATGCTATTATATTATATTATATTATTATTATATTGAAATGGATTGAAAAGAGGCGCCCAAATATCAAACAGTTAAACAAAATGATCTTTACAATGCTCTCATGTGAAAGATCGGATACATACGCTGATCTGATACGAAGGACAAAAATGTTTATTAAAAATTATTTATTTTATTTATTTATAAAATGTTTTACCAGGAAGTAATACACTGAGAGTTACCTCTCGTTTTCAAGTATGTCCTGGGCACAGAGTTAGGACAAATAATACATGGTTACAAGTACAGTTACATAAATGAACAGGGTATACATTATATACAAGACATTGCATGCACAGTTAAAGAAAATATATGTTATGAGCGTATGAAACAGTTACAGACCAGGTTAAAATAAAAATGGTGTCCCTAGTTGCAAAAACGTCCTTTATTGGTCCAAATTGAAGCAATTAAACCATTCAAATTAAGCGCCTGGGTCACAGAATCGAGCTGAAGAAGGCAGTGGCCGGGTTGATTGATCTGATAATAAATGGCTTACACTTCTTTGACCAATATATTTGGGAAAGGTGCAATTTAGAATGTACAGTATGTTATCTTGCAGTTCTGTGTGTTATATGAGCTAACAAACATGATTACATGAGGTGGAAGTTACAATGTGATCAGGAAAAGAAAGTCGGGCCCTACTCCCCCCTTTATTTATTTATTTATAAATCATTTTAAAAAGAAAGTAGAGGAAGGAGATGAAAAGATAATCTAAGAACTTTAAAATCACACACACTAGTACGAGAAACAACAAAAAATATCATGGCTTTTTATATTGTAAAAAGAGTGATCCTAGAATCACTAAAAGCCCCTATAGTCTGCACTACTGTACCAGCATAGAGATTGGACTGAGATTGTCCTGAGGTACAAATATCCCTCCTTGTAATGGTACAGACGTGATTGCAATACATGCTCCTATAACCAAAGGCAAATTAGATATATTGACAAGGTGGCTTTTATCAATATCTATCTGCCTTTGGTTATAGGAGCATGTATTGCAATCAAGTCTGTACCATTACAAGGAGGGATATTTGTACCTCAGGACAATCTCAGTCCAATCTCTATGCTGGTACAGTAGTGCAGACTATAGGGGCTTTTAGTGATTCTAGGATCACTCTCTTTTTACACTATTTGGTTACGTGCTTCCCCTAACTGCATTTGTATCTATGATTGTTTTCCATACATTGGGTGCGCGGTATGGTCATATTCCAAGGGCTTTGTATATTGCATGAAGAACTGCATACAGGCATACCCCGCTTTAAGTACACTCACTTTAAGTACACTCGCGAGTAAGTACATATCGCCCAATAGGCAAACGGCAGCTCACGCATGCGCCTGTCAGCACGTCCTGAACAGCAATACCGGCTCCCTACCTGTACTGAAGCTGTGCACACGCGGGGAGACTATAGAGCCTGTTACAAATGCGTTATTTACATCAGTTATGCACGTATATAACGATTGCAGTACAGTACAGGCATCCATAAGTGGGAAAAGGTAGTGCTTCACTTTAAGTACATTTTCGCTTTACATACATGCTCCGGTCCCATTGCGTACGTTAATGCGGGGTATGCCTGTATACTGTTTATGGATAATTATGTAATAATTTGCAATAGTATGTGCCTTCTTGTATATCATATTGTACCATAGAAAATACATTGCATAGTGCTTTGTAAGAGGCTGTGTGGGGTTTCTGACTCAAACTGGAAAAAATAATGCACTCATATTTTATTCATCCTTTACGGATTTCGTGCGATCAGTAATTTTGTTAATGTAGAAATATGATGATCCAAGAATCTGGATCTGATATTGGATAGATATTACAAAGAAAATTACATTTCAGAGTTATTGAATTATTAGCTAAAAGTGTATTACCTGCTTCTCAACATACTATTTTAGGAAGTCACATTAGAAGATATTTGTAATAGTGCTCACAAACATGTTTTACTAAAGTATTTAAAAAAAATGAAATGTAGACAGATTTCACAATGAATCAACATTGAAACGGGAAATGAAAGGTAATTATGAAACAACATTTCAAGTTCAGCAGGACAGCCCTTTTTAAAGCAGCACAGACTTTTTTTTAAAGCAGCAGTCCACATTAATCACATTTTTTTTTGCATTTACATTAAGAGATCTCTTCTTACCCTTTCTAAGAATTACAAAATGTAATGCTTTGTTCAGGAGATACAAGTGTTGAAATTGAGCTCTCCGCGGAGCTCTGTGCAAAAGGTTTGCATGGGAACCTCAGACACTGGAGATAAAGAAAATCATGATTTATTTTTTAACACTAAAAAAACAACAACATTTGATGGTTAACAAATTTAAAAAAGGACATGTCCAGGTGGCAAGAGACTAACATTATATAAGCTTCTGGGAGGGGAGTTGCAATTTCACCTAGATGCCTTAGATAAGAAGAACAGTAACATTTGGGATTCTTATGAGTGACTCATAAGCACATGAGCAGGGAGGTTGGGTTCTAAACATGAAATCAGGCATCATTCCTTAATTCTGTCACATGATGAGCCTGCAGCCTTTTCATGAGTTGAGGGGGAGGAGGGATCGGGGTATCCTGATGGTTATTAGTTCCAGCTGATGCCTGTTGCCCTGATTTAATCGCTGGTGCTGAGGTCTGGGACGCGCAGTCACTTGGCATGATGAAGTTTTTCAGGTTGGGACTCTTGCTGCTGTTGGGTCTCTGTCTGCTCTCAGGAATCCAGGCTCTTAAACGTGAGTATATCTCTGTATGATATCACAGGGGTGTATTAAATGGTGGTTCTCTGTGTGATGGAGAGAAAGTGTTAATTTATTATTCTCAATATGATATAGGGTGATCTTTAATGTACTATTCTGTGATATGCAGAATACCCATGGTTGGCGCAGGGTTTCATGTGCCCTAAGTGACACTTTAAAATGTGCACCCCAAAAATGAAAAAAACATTGGTGTAACTATCGGAGCTGGGGGGGTGCGGTCACCCCATTGAGACGCAAAATAAAACAGGGTGCCATAATACCAATCAAGAAAAAGATTTATTTTTTTAAATTAGGGGTATCCTCATTCTGTGCCTTGCAGTGTAAATGTTTTTTATGTGCAAAATGACCAGAAGACCATATTGATTGTCAGGGAGTCTTCTAATAATTGCTCTGTAACTGCGGTTATTAGGCTCTGTGCAGCAGGCTTTGCTAAAATAACTGCAAAGTTAAATATTGTAACCTGTCTGGTTACTTTCTTGGTGCTTGTTGTAGCTGGGAGCTATAAAGATGTTGCATAGTTAGTGCTTTTTCTTTAACTTTGCTACACAGTATGCTGGTTAGTAGGAATGTGTCTTAACTCTACAGAGCAAGTAGTGAAAAACCTGACGCAAGATATGCACATGTGTTTTATTGTTTGTTTGTTTTTTTACTATAGTTTTGTCCCTGATATAAGGAAACTGCAGCATTACATTTTTACTTTAAACTTGGTTTTCTGCTAAAAAAAAACATTAGCGAAGATTGTCTGGTCCGTTAGTGGGGATGGACCTGCAAGCTCATGTAAAGTTGCACAGACAATTCATGTGTTCACTATCTATCATTGCAGGATCACTATAACTGTATTATATTTATTCCACATGCCTATTATAGCGACAACTTAATTTTTTTCCCCACGGCGCGGGACGTCTTGGGGCTGCTTATCTTTGATTAGAAACTTGTATAACTTCTTTTTCTTCTGCTCTTTAAATACCAAAGCTGATCTGACAGACTAAGTGGCAATACTTATCATACAGTAAGCAGTTGGTCACACTTGGTTTGGCATTATTAAATATTGCACAATCAATAATATTTTATAAATGAGCGCACTATGATTAACCAGCAATCAGACCTGACGTTCAATGTATATGACCAAAGCTGGTCTTTAAATGTTCTGTAGTTATAACTGCGCTAAGTTGAAATAAAGCTATGGGTTGCTCATTTGTCCATCCCATCCTTGTCTTGCAAAAACAACTTTAACAGGGCACAAACTCTCCTTTTGGTTTCCTTTTTTGCGACTTGACGCCAGCATGGGCATTGACCCCCCTTCTATGCCTTCTGTGACCCCCCCCCCCCACCCCCTTCTATGCCTTCTGTGACCCCCCCCACCCCTTCTATGCCTTCTGTGACCCCCCCCCCCCCACACCCTTCTATGCCTTGGCATGTACTGGTGCCCATTGTAATGTTTCATACCAAACAGAACTTCACAAATGGAACCCAATAGTAATAAATACAATTAGATTTGTATTTTACATGCAGCTCTGTAAAATGGACTTTTGCTGTGACTGACTTGCTAAGGTTATGTGCCATTACCTTGAATAACTTAAGCTAGTGGGGGGGAATACATTAACCCAAGTAACAGGTAAAACGGTTGTCTGATTTTTGCTGGCTACATATCCAGGTAATCTACATAAAGCTATGCAGACCAATGATTAGCCCATTGCAGACTGCACTGGCGGCAAAATGGTTACACTTGCCTGAAACAAGACTTGACAACACATTTAACTACTGCAAAACAATGTTGCCAACTGCCTCGCAGCGTTTCCAAAACTGCAATTGAAAGCAGTAATCCTGCCTGCTTGGTGTAGTTTCTGTAATTTCCCATTACTGGTATCGGGTTATCTGGAGCTGAACTTGCATTATAGTGGCTTGCATAAGGCTGCGCTTATAGTGCCTTGCGACGGCGCTCCGAAACAAATAAATTGACTCCGTCGCAAGTGCTTGTAGTAAGGGCGACGGAGCGATGTGACAAAATTTTGAAGTGCCGGGTAAATTAGATTTTTTTTTTTTGTCACTGTCTCTAAACCAATAAAATTGCGCAGCCTGCCCCTTTTAGTGACGACATCTGGCCTTGTCGCTAAAAATCAAATGACAACTTTCGCCAGTGGCGACTGGTGCCGTCGCCAGCACTATAAGCAGTGGTCGACAAATCACCAAAAAATCTACTCGCCGAACAAAAAATATCTACTCGCCACCTAGTACCACACGTGTGCTGCTTGGGCCAATAGGAGCTCGCCACGATGTTAAATCCACTCGCCCAGGGCGTGCAGATGTACAGGTTTGTCGAACACTGACTATAAGCACAGCCTAAGGGACAGTAGCATTGTTCATTGCTCTGTGTTTTCAGGGTTTGAAGATGTGATGACTCTTGGAAGACGATCCGCTGACACAGGACACCATAACCAGATGCGTGGCTGGTCTCCTGACAGTAACAATTGGGATGAGGAGCTCTACCCTGCCTGGAAGGCAGGAGATGCCAGGTGGAACAATTGCTGGAAAGGTGAAACCTGATATTTGGCTCTTATCATTTTGTAAAACGACAGAAATTTCTACATGGTTTAAATGTTTATTATTATTTTTTTTTAAAGGTTTCATGCAGCTTGTTCTGTGACCGCGATCCTTGCCTAGTAGTGTACCTGTATGACAGAGGCTAACTCAAAATTTGTAAAGGGTTTTGGCGCTCTGCTCCCTCTGAGACCTCTTATGTTTAGGGTTATGCTTATTGGTGGAAATGTTAACAAATTCATGCACTTTGCACAAAGTTTGTATGTGGTTTGAGTCTACTTCAAGCTGTACCAGCATTTTACTGCTTGCTAACCTTTTCATTCAATGGTCTCCATTGTTGGAAGTATGTGAATTCTCACTATGTGCTGACATGGCATTATTATTATTATTATTATTATTATTATTACAAAAGATCGGTCCAAGAGCCATAAAACCACATTCATTTGTTTTGAGGCATAGACTGACTAAGCAATTTAATATGAAATGCATGTCTTTAGAAAGTGCTTTTATAAATAAGCCTGTCCAAGAGAAACAGGACCGCTGAAAGTCAACATCAGCAGTGAAGTGGATTAGAAACAATTTGTGTGTTATTTTTTATTATAGGGGGCAAGGTGGTGGCGCTATTGACCAGTGACGGCCCTGCACTGACTGGGTCAAATGTTACTTTTGCTGTGACCCTGCAGTTTCCCAGATGTCAGAAAGAAGATGAAAATGGGGACATAGTTTATGACCAACCATGCAGAAATGGTGCGTAGTACTGAGTACTAAAATGATGGTCTTTGTGCACTGGGTACAAGCTGCCGTGAGTCATGTACAGCTTAATTAGGCTTTGGCTCTTGTATTTGTTCCATAGGTTCCTCTAGCTACCAAGATCAGTATGTGTATAACTGGACCAAGTGGACAGATTACTGTGATGAGGGGAACTGTGGTTATAACAACCTGTTTCCAGACAGAAGGCCTTTCCCACCCCACCATGACTGGAGACGGAGAAACTTCATATACATCTTTCAAACGCTCGGTTAGTATCCTATATTCTGTATTATCATCCAAGACCTATTTTCTGTTTTGCAAAGCTTGTTTAGGTGCAGTACATATCCCACTAAACTGCCAGGTATGATTGCAATCTATTTAAACTGTCAGAGCAAAATAAATGGTTATGCATTTTTTTTTTTTTTTTACCCTTTGTAACAAAGGCAGTCTTCAAACGACTTTTCCCTTAACTATTGCCTCTGGGAGATAACAGATTCTTCCACCATTCTTCTTTGCTTAGTGTGACAAAAAGGGGTTAATTTGGGAGCACTTTATTAGAAATTATAACTTTGTGCATTAGATATCTGTTTGTTCACCAGCCACTATGTTGCCAGCTGCCATATCATCATTAGAGTGGCACAGAACCATAAAACGCTACCTCCAACCAAATATATAAAATCTCCACTTTTAAATATTTTTACAATGCCCTTTACAACCAGAAGTGGTTATGTATGTTAAAGTTCAAGGCCACTGGTTTCTTTCTTTTTATTTCTTTCCCTACCTGGAAAATATTGGCTAATAGGTTTTTGTTTTTTTTTAAACTCCTTCCCCTGTGAATTTTCAATGACTGCATTACAAACAGTCCCACATTTATTCAATACAAAGGTTTTATTTATTAATACTGGTGTTGCTTCTCAGGTCAGTATTATCAACAAACTGGGAGGTCTTCAGCAATCCTGTCCATAAACACTACCAACATTACCCTTGGAACGCAGATGATGGAAGTGTCTGTCTTTAGAAGAGGTCGTCGCCAACACTACCCAGTTGCTAAAGCAAGTGGGATCTATGTTGTAACTGGTAAGGGCACTTGTGCTATAGCTTCTAATGCATATTAGATTCTTGCTCTATTACAGGGGTGCTCAAGTTCAGTCCTCAGTAAGTCCGGTTTCCAAGTATGTTGATTTGCAGTGTGCTCTGTTGGTAGAGGCATGAGGAACATTTGTGCCCCTGCTCTTAGATTGTGGTATACAACTCTAGTTAAGGAAGCTAAATCATGAAATGCTTCTAACTATAAAATATTTTTCTAGTAGATGTATAAGCCCCAGTTATATTGCAGTGTTTTTGTTTTTTATCTTCTAGACCAAATTCCCTTTTATGTGAACCTTTCCCAGAAGAATGACCGCAATTCCTCAGACAACATCTTCATTAAGGACTCTCCAATTAAATTTGACGTCAAACTCCATGATCCAAGTCATTACCTCAATAAGTCTGTGATCTCTTATGAGTGGAAGTTTGGTGATGGAAGTGGCTCCTTTGTTTCCAATAACCCGGTTTCCAGTCACACTTACACCTTACTTGGAAATTTCAGCCTTAATCTAACCATCAAGGCTGCTATTCCTGGACCCTGCAAACCAGTTACACCTACACCACCTATTCCAACAACCCATTCTCCAACTACAGTTGTCACCCCTACTACCCACAATGCCACGGGTAAGTTGTAAATCCACGTTTTAATTGTGACCTGCAGATCACAATATTTTTTGTTCAAGAATTGTATACAAAAGCTACAATTCAGTAAAGCTGCTCAATTTAAAATCTATTTTTTTTCCCCCCCTCAAATATTTGTCCATAAAGGTAATGTTACTGAAGTATCTGCTACAGAAACTGCCGTTCCAGTCTTTACCACTGAATTTGCTAATGCTACAACTCCTGAAACGATGAGCACTGCACACACAACTCCTGCTACTGGGTGTTATGTTTACAGATATGGGTACTTTAATACCACAATTGAAATTGTAGGTAAGTCTGTGTAGAGTTTCTCCATGAAACCAAACAAGTAATGTACAGCTTCAATAACCTAAAAATCAACTATTGTACTTTGTGCTAACTCGTCTTTATCCTGATCGTTTCTCCTCCCCACCCCCCACAGGTGGCATACTAGAGGTGAATATCATTGAAATGACAAATGTCCAAGTGTCCGCATCTACACTGAAAAATGCTTTGGTTGACTTTTTAGTGACTTGCCAAGGAAGGTAACATTTGAACTGTATTCAGTTTTGTGTGTGTTGTGTGCGGTGGTTCATTCTAGCTGGTAAAATAACTTGGATTTTCCCTTTCAATTTTTAAGCTTGCCTACAGATGCTTGTACAGTTATTTCAGACGCCTCTTGCATGGTACCACAAAACATGGTTTGTGATCAAGTAAATGCTTCTGACCAGTGCTCGTTGACGCTAAGAAGAGCCTTTGCAGAACCAGGAACCTATTGTGTAAACATTACTCTGAGTGATGATAGAAGCTTGGCTCTTGCCAGTACATTGGTATCTGTAAGTGGAGGTGAGTGAAGCCACTGGGCACCATTTCTAGATGTCTTTTTGTACCAGTATGACTCCTACTCATTTTTACAATCTGGTATGACAGTTGTTGCAGCTCAAGTCTTTACATGTTTCCATAACTCCCAACTCTGTGGCATGGCTGAATCAAAGCTGTAGGCTATTGCTCTGCAAGGACTTTTTTGTTTGTTTCCTTTTTTGCACCCCCTTATTGTTGCAGCTTCAGGTATCTGAATGACTTATTAGCAAGTTGTCTTTGTTATGCAACATTTAGTGTAAAATACTTGGCATATTTAATCTTACAAGCAAACCTGTTATCTTGTCCAAACCATATTTTCTTGCGTTTTTTAGGATCTGGAAACAAAAGCACAGTGGCAGCCATACTGATTCCTGTAGGCTTAGTGGCCATGATTGCTATAGTTATGGGAGCTTTTCTATACAAGTGAGTATTGTCTTTCCTATACATGACGTTGTCAACAGAATAAGTTGCAGAAACTAATACATTTTGACTGAATTCCCTGAAGCCTAAAACGAATGTGGTGAATTCGGTGTGAAAACACTGGGGTATATTAAATGGGTCAAACTGTCTGCAGTGTATGATGTTGCTTATTCCATAATAAGGGAGATCCTCTGCACACATGTAACAGAACATAGTTAAACCATGTAGTGAGAAAAATAAATTTTAAATAAACTCCTACATTTCACTCGCATGCAGGTGAGTATAAATGTTGCCCCAAGCCGCCTTTGGGTGCGGTTGAGGTATTGGTGCACTCCTCTCCCATAATCTCTGCCAGATCCCTGATTGTCACATGCAGTCATCCGCCAGTGTAGAAGGATTCCTCCGTGCTTCCCAAATACAGCTCTCCAATCGCCCGAAATATCCCTTGCCTTACCTTGCCATACCATAAAACTCCTGAATATATTTCTATGCAACATTGTAGTGCTTGGAGACGGCAGGCTTCACAATAGTGCTTAATTTTGGGCAGTAGCTGCAAAGGCAAAGATTTCATCTTGCATTAAATGGGTATGAAGGGAAGCAAGCATTATGCCACTGTGTAAATCATTGGTAATACTCAACCTTGAATATGAAGTACAGTTTTTGGCAACATATTATGGCACTAGACAAAGCAGAGAAGAGACACCAAATCAATACTGGGATGGAAAGGCTATTTAATTTTTTTTTTTTTTGTCTTGTTTTTCTGGATTCAAATATAGGCCAAGTATCTGTCTAAATCTAGCATAGGGTGAGCTTTTATTTACATGTCCTTCTCTCTGCCTCATATTTTAATATTGCCTTTTCTTAACAGGAAATACAAAGGGTACAAACCCATTGACAACTCTGCAGACAGTAGCAATAATCAGGGAATTGGTGTTTACTTCAGTCAATTAAAAACTGTTCTTTTCCAAGGAAACAATGAGAAAGATCCACTTCTGAAAAATGGTGCTGGAATCATATAACAACATAACATATCTGTTCTTCCACTGGAGCATTCTTGTATGTCTCTTTCCCTTTTTTTTTTTTTTACTAAAACTTTAATATTTGGTACCGTACAAATGGATTATTGCTTTAGGATTCTGCAACTTGGTGGCGGGACATTACTGTTATCTATATCATGAATCCTATTAAATAAAAATTCTGTATTTAAACCTTTTGTCTTTTTTATTTTTTAAATGGCAATTTGCCCTGTACAGCATAATGTATTAAAGCCTTTCTAAAATACAGATGCTTGATTCTCTAGATACCAGTGATGTTCAACTATACTGTCCAATATATTTTGATCTGTCTCTAACAGCTGTCTCGTTGATAGGGGGGGGGGAGAGACAATCTACTGTAGTTAAATGTTCCCACACACATTTCAAACTTTGCATTTTACTAACTTGCACCCCACAAACTCATGATTAGCTGGTTACATTTCTTCACATGATGGACTGAATTTAGCAATCTTGAGACAGGTTGACATCTGATTTTTATATACCCCTAGGTAGGGGTAGCTGGCATCACACAAAGGTAAAAAGCCCAGCTGGTTACCCCTAAAACTCTGCAACCTGGCTGCCCCAGTAATATTTAATACATTCAAATGTATTTCATATCTGGGGAGGGAATGTAAAAAACACATATGGATCAAAACATTGTCTGTAAAACACTCTATGCCCTGTGTTAGCAAGTCCCTCAGTTTAGTGTGCTAGCATTGTTCTGTAAAGTGGTATGTGTAATCACTGTAAATGTGATTTGGGTGTCAGCCCTGTAAATAGTGCTTTATACCCATAAAGTACCTCCTGTGTTGTCCTTTCTATGGAAGCAGTCTCAGTTACTCACTTAGTTGAACTGTTAAATAGAAAAGATATGATCAGGACAAAGGTAGAGTACTGGTTAATAGAAACAGTTGCCGGGTCTGAGCCCCGCAGGCACTGTTTCTATTGAGCAACTACCTAAGCACGTGCATAGGATTGAAACAAAGATTTCAAGACATATGGTGAGTGGACAATCGGGTCTGGGGATGGGCTCTCCGAAAGGAGAGCCTTTTGTTCCTACCCAGTGGGAGGTCTTGAGTGCCTTAGCACGCCCCCTGCTCTGGCTTTGGCACAAACTCAATCCATGCTCTGGTTGGCCAGCAGCCCCTGTCCCATGTAAAGGATAGCCACCGAGGGCTATATAAAAGGCACTGCTGATCAGAGCACTAGGCAGACATTCTGGGAAGCAGTTTGGATCTTGACTGTGACCAGCTGGAGATACATGTCAGAGTGGCTGCTTTGTGTTCAGCACTCTGATATCCTGGAAGAGAAGCAGACAGGGTAAACCTATTTGAAGCGGGTCCCTGCTCCTAGTCAAGGCGAGAGACTTCACCTCCCCCCCCAGGTCCCCAGTGTGGTGTGTATTTGCTGGTTCTGCCAGAATGAACCACATTTATTAAATTACTTTGTCCTGTGCTTAGTGATAGTGAACCCAGAAGGTTTCGGTGTAAAAATTACTGGTCTCCTGTGACATTCGTTCCTAAATTAATATAATTACTTGCAAATCATTGGTGTCATATTTGATTTTGCAGTCTAAAAATCTTGTAATCCTAGCAGGGCCGTTTGAAGTATCTTTGGGTCCCTGGGCTAAGTGTAAATTGGGGCCCCACCCACAATGGTCACATTTACATACAAATAATGTTTTTAATAAACATTCAAATCGTTTATTGAAATTCTGTAAATATTACTGCAAACAAACATTTTATTTATCAACCGCTTTCTCTTTTTATTTGCAAAGTCACAAATAACATCATTCAATTTTATGAATTATATCTGATTTGATTGTTGTCAAGCAAAGGGGTCCCTTTTTTTTAATTTTTTTTTATTTTTGGATCAATAATTTTTTCCGGTATTGGGATGAAATACGTTTCCTTCCTGTACACTCCCACATTGTGTACCTAAGTCAGCTCTGATCAGATTCTCTGAGGTTCTTTTATTCTTTATAAGAAAAAAGTGGTTTTGCCATTAGAGATTCAGCTAGAGCGTTGTCTGAGGCAAGTAGGTGCCAATGTTTAAGGACAATGTTTTTGATACGTCCACTGAGGGTGCTATGAGTGAAGATGAAATGGACTGAGTCGTCTCTGCAGGATCCCTGGTCCTGTTCAGGGCCATCTTAACAACATTAGGGGCCCCTGGGCAAAGCAGTGCACGGGGCCCGGCCTACACTGTCGCTCCCAGCCTCCCACGTGCCCACTAGCAGCAGCAGGCACCGGAAGTGCTGCACTGCTAGGCTGCAAGCGGTTGTGACGCGAGCCGGGGTGCCGGGCGGGGGGAGAGCGAGCGGAGCCAGGCGGGGGGAGAGCGAGCGGAGCCGGGCGGGGGGAGAGCGAGCGGAGCGGGCGGGGGGAGAGCGAGCGGAGCGGGCGGGGGGAGAGCGAGCGGAGCGGGCGGGGGGAGAGCGAGCGGAGCGGGCGGGGGGAGAGCGAGCGGAGCGGGCGGGGGGAGAGCGAGCGGAGCGGGCGGGGGGAGAGCGAGCGGAGCGGGCGGGGGGAGAGCGAGCGGAGCCGGGCGGGGGACAGCGAGCGGAGCCGGGCGGGGGGAGAGCGAGCGGAGCCGGGCGGGGGGAGAGCGAGCGGAGCGGGCGGGGGGAGAGCGAGCGGAGCCGGGCGGGGGGAGAGCGAGCGGAGCCGGGCGGGGGGAGAGCGAGCGGAGCCGGGCGGGGGGAGAGCGAGCGGAGCCGGGCGGGGGGAGAGCGAGCGGAGCCGGGCGGGGGGAGAGCGAGCGGAGCCGGGCGGGGGGAGAGCGAGCGGAGCCGGGCGGGGGGAGAGCGAGTAGGGTTGCCAGGTATCTTGTCCAAAAATACTGGACACAATGGTGAAAGGTGAGACGCACTCCAGAATCGTTGGTGCGGAAGAATGTTATTTATAAATGACCTGACTGTTATGTCATTTGTTCTAAATTTCACTCCAAGTATTCACCAATTTATATTCTATTTCGTAAAAAATCTGGGGAGGGGTCTTGGGAGGGAGCGCCCTTCCGAGGGTTGTTTTAGGAAATAGAATATGAAATAGTGCAAATTGGTGCGTGCGTGGAGTGAAATTTAGAACAAATGACGTAATGGTCAGATCATTTATAAATAACTGACCTGCAGTCATACTGTACATGGTGAGCAATACTGATCTTACTGCTCCTCCCACAAATTCCAAGATTGTTGCACCCCCTCTCCCCCTCCCCCTTGTCCTCTCCCCCTCCCCCTTGTCCTCTCCCCCTCCCCCTCCCACCCCCCCTGTCCTCTCTCCCACCCCCCCCTTGTCCTCTCCCCCTCCCACCCCCCCCTTGTCCTCTCCCCCTCCCACCCCCCCCCTTGTCCTCTCCCCCTTGTCCTCTCAACCCCCCCCCCCCGTCATTATCAGTACAGTAGCTTTCAAATTTAGACTTCAAAATCCAGCTTTAAATTGCATATTAAATCATGCCATTGAATAAGTAACCTGCTCTGCCTTCTTGGGGATGATCTGTGAGTAAGAGTGCTGCAGAGATTGCAATGCTGCTGTGATGAGAGCTGAGTTAGGCTGAGTCCAGGGTCAGCGCTTAGGCGCTGACGCTTGTTAGTGAGCCCCTGCAGCCGCAATGAGAGCGTCTTTAGCAGGGGCTCGCACACGCGTGCGGAGGCGTAGGTCTTAACAAATTCCTAGTTTGAGCACTCACAGGAGCACAGGGCCGGTCACGGGAGCGGTTCGCCCAATGAGGGCGAACCAGCTCAGTGACGTCACTGGCCCGCCCCCGGACGGCACGCGAACTAAGGCCAGGGAAAGCACCCGCTTTCCCTCAGCCTCAGCACGCCTCTGCACGGCTGCAGTCACCATGGACTCAGCCTTATGGAGCCTTTCTGAGAATTTACAATGAGGGTTATTTTTAATAGATCTTGAAAATGGGAAGACTGTTAGTATAGTAAAAGAAAAGTAAGGGTGCGTGAGCAATTAAACAAAGTTGCCAGTACTGTATGTACTGTCTGTCACCACACACACACGAAGACAGACACACTGACACACACATACACTCACACATATACAGACAGGCACACACTGAGACACACAGACACAGGCAGGACACTGACACACAGACAGACACAGCCTCACCTCTCTGCTGCATGCTTTTCCTCAGCTCTTTTGCCTCACGCTCCTGCCACCTCCCGATTGGCTGAATTACACAGCAGCAACCAATCAGAAGCTGCCCAGCCCCCTAGCAGCAGCAGCCCTGCTCTATCCCATGTCCCGTATTATCTCTCATATGTTGCCGGACAGGGGAACCAAATACCGGACACCTGACAACCCTAAGAGCGAGCCGGGGTGCCGGGCGGGTGGATAGCATTGGTGGGCCCTATGCTGTGGGGCCCCCGGGCAACTGCCCAGCGTGCCCATACGTTAAGACGGCCCTGGTCCTGTTCATTTCCCATAAATAATGAGGTCTTACAGGTACCCCCGCTTCTAGACGTTGAGTTTGTAGGAGAATGGTGGGATAACCTCCGTTTTTACATTTGTTTTGCAATCTGGAGGGAACCATTTCTGGAGTACTTAGCCTCCTTGCCCGTAAAAAATTGACTATGGTAAACCCTTAATGGTTATTGGGGGATGATAACTTTTGTAATGGAGCAGGTTATTCCAATCGGTATTCTTAGAGAATATATCTGATTTGAGTTTAAAAACCTGTCTATATATTGTAGTATTCAGGACGTTAATACCTTTCCTGTCAAACACAGAAGTAAATCCAATGGTTTTCAATGCTCCATTCATGGCTGTGTACCAGATCCAAGGTAGTAAAGTGAAAAAACGGAGCACAACCACACGTAAGAAAGAGCGAGCGATCATTAGGTGACCCAATAAAAAATTAAATTTACTAAAGTCTCATGGACAAAAAAGATAAAAACGCACCACCTACGCGTTTCGCGCTAACATGCGCTTTATCAAGGTGTATACAAATAAAAACACAGTACCTTTATGGACCATCCGCGACATTGACATCACGAGTGAGCGACCGTCTAATGAGCTGTCCCACGTGTTTATGCTCGGGCGCTATTGGTTGCTGACAGTCATGTCGCAGAGGTTAAACAAACTTTATTAACCAAAAATAGGACATACAATAGCAAAGTTGAAAATACTAAAAAAGGAAGGGGAAAATAAGCCAGGAAAGAGAAAACAGCTGTGTAACAAAGTTACATATAATGGATATATTAAGACACATATTGCTATTGTACCCAAAATAAAGAACAAGTAAATGATACTTCACATTCACTAATACAATGTGTGTGATGAAAATATATATGGTGGGTGAGTGGGTGACTGACTGGGTGGGTGAGTGGGTGACTGACTGGGTGGGTGACTGACTGGGTGGGTGAGTGGGTGAGTGGGTGACTGGGTGGGTGACTGACTGGGTGGGTGGGTGACTGGGTGAACTGGGTGGGTGGGTGACTGGGTGACTGACTTTGACTGACTGACTGACTGGGTGGGTGGGTGACTGACTGGGTGGATGGGTGGGTGACTGACTTTGGGTGACTGACTGGGTGGGTGACTGACTGACTTTGACTGACTGGGTGGGTGGGTGACTGACTGGGTGGGTGGGTGACTGACTGGGTGACTGACTGGGTGACTGACTGGGTGGGTGGGTGGGTGACTGGGTGGGTGGGTGACTTGGGTGACTGGGTGGGTGGGTGGGTGACTAAGTGAGTTTTTGGGTGACTAAGTGAGTTTTTGGGTGACTAAGTGAGTGGGTGGGTGACTGAGTGGGTGGGTGACTGGGTGAAAGTGACTGGGTGGGTGACTGAGTGGGTGGGTGACTGAGTGGGTGGGTGACTGTGTGAAAGTGACTGGGTGGGTGTGTGGGTGGGAGACGGTGGGTGACTTACCTTGACCCCGTGGCATCTGGCTGGGGCAGGAGGTGAGTTCGGGAAGCTGGGGGGGGGGGGGGCAAGAGTGGCAGGAGACCCGCGCCGTGCTTCCCCTCTCCGGTAGCGGCACACGTGAGGGGGAGTCCCGCGCTGCGCTTCCCCTCTCCGGTAGCGGCGCACGTGAGGGGGAGAGCAGGAGGCCCGGGCCGCGCCGCGAGGGGGGAGGAGCCTGGAGTTTGCTGCTGAGCAGGAGGGCCGCGGCGCACGGTGAGGGTGATGGTGCGACTGGGGATGTTGCGGAGCGTGGGGATTTGGGTGAGGTGGGGGGAGAGAGTGAGGGGCACCGGGAGAGGAGGGGGGGGGTGTGTGTGTGGAAGGTGAGCTGCGGTCCAACTGACGGGGGAGAGTGAGGGTGTGTGTGTGTGTGTGTGTGAGGGGGGGGGGGTGTGTGTGTGTGTGTGAGGGTGTGTGTGTGTGTGTGGTTTTTTTTGCCCGTCACTGCCTCAGGCCAATGAGAGGTGTGCGGGGGCGGGCAGGCCAAGGGACCAATGAGATTGCCGCTAGGGACGCAGACATACAGTGCTTTCAGAAATATATAGTAGATATATTTAAAAAAGTATACATATAGGAAATACATGGAAAAAAAACAAGAAAAAAAAAATCAAGTAAAAATAAAGATAAATATATATACTTTCACACTAGTATCAGTGAAAAAATACATAATTTTAACATTACGTACAACACACACTCTATTGAAGGGAAAATGGGTAAATCAGGATATACATAAGTAAAAAGAATAAAGAGAATACATTCTAACAAAGGTTCTGATGTACAGTAACACAGAAACCTTATTTATTAGAAGAGTGAAAAATGTGATGTATAACTAGAATGATCATACCAGTATCATGTATCCTACAGAGTATTGCCAAAAATATATAACATAAAAACAGTAAACCAAGGCATATAAGAATCCATAAAGCATATAAATCCCACGTATTACAGATATAAGAGAAAACCTAAATTGTAATGCATCCCCATCTGTATCTACATTGTAGTACCCCAAGGAGCAATGAAAGTGTACCGCAAATTGTGTACCCAAAAGGCAGCAAGGGAGATTGATCATAGAAAAGGAGATGGGGGTTTAAAAAAGAGGAAAAGTGACCAAGATCCCAATCTATGTTGGGGGCTGTGTTTTGAGGGAGTATATCCAGAATTCTGCCGTTGGTTGAGTTGAATTCTATCTTCCTCTCTAAAGGGGGGAGAGATATATTCAATTCCTTGAAACGTAAAGTTATCAATACCACCTTTGCTGCAATTTGAGAAATGTTTTTACATGGGATGACTGATATCTTTTTTTATGACAAGTCTAACATGCTCCATGATTCTAATTTGTAGGTTTCTCGTAGTTCTCCCTACATATTGTTGTCCAAAGCTGCACTCGAGCAGGTAGACAACAAATTGACTTTTGCAATTAATAAACAAATATATATTGTGAGTTTTACCTGTAGTAGTGGAGCAAACAGTGGAAGCTCGTCTTATTTTAGTGCATATTTTACATTGATTACATCTAAATGAGCCCTGGGGTAGTGAGATAGGTGCTCTGTCTTCATGTTTGGATAATTGTGAGTAAACGTAACGTGCAAATGATAATTATTGTGATTTAAAGAATCTATGTATGTGTAACGGGTTTTCTGAACTGGCCTGACCCACCCAATCTCATATTGGCCCCTGTGGTCTAACCAGCCCCCATTACAGTGTGATGTCTGGTGGTGCACCTGTTGGCAACAGGACTCCTGAGTCTCCCGCATGATGTTGTATTGGGGATCGCCAACCCAGACAGGCAGCTAGGGTAGTGTGCTTGAGTCCTACCTAGATCCAGTGCAGCGCCTCCACCTCATCAGGATCCCAGCGTCCGCTTGGGAATGGTCCTGGTGAGGAACTCCTCTGTGGTGCAGCCCCCTGTGTAATTACTCCACACTTACACACGAGGGTATCTTTTATCAGAGTCATCTTTATTAGTACGGTGGGCCAGCTGCCCTCCACAATGGGTGTAATTAGCCCTCCATTGTTCACCGTACTTCCCTTTGAAAGGTATTGTCCTCCTAATATAGGGATTCCCTATCCCCGTAGGGATATCTATTCTGCGCCAGGTCCCTGGTCACAGTCTCATTAGTCCTGTAGTGTACCAACTCTGAACTCCTCCAACTACTTAGCAACAATCTCTGAACTATCAATCCCCAGAAGAACTAACTTTTGATCAGTGCTGTGCCTTATGTATCCTCTGGGGGCTGACACAACTCTGACATCACTAACCATGGAGTCAGAGCCTGTGGCCACTCCCATCCATACATAGGGCACCTCACTAGGGTGTGAGGGCAAACCTCCATGATTACTGCTGGCATGCCCATAACTTACCAGGCCTTACTGTCAGCAGGAGAGATGACTGCAGCCATTTTACAGCATGGTTACATATGTTAAAAGTGAAGTGACATCACCATCCCAAATAAATAAGAAGCTCTGTATAAAATGCCTGTAAAAAAACAATGTGATCCCTAAAGAAGGGAGCTTTTGGAATTGGTAATCAGAATTCCAGGTTCTATCAAACTGTGAGAATTCCAGATTCTATCGGCGTACCAAAATTCCATCAGCCAACCAGAATTCCATCATTTTTGTTGCATACAATGTTAACAATGTGGTTGTTTTTTTACTTACGATTTTATTTATTTTATATTTTAAGTTGATTTGGAAATGGAATATTTGAAACCCTGATTATTCATATGCCAGTCAAATGTGCAAACCATTATACCAAAGAGTTGATGGATGGCTAATCTACTCAACAACCCTAGTCAATATAGTGTCCTCTTTTCCCCTGTGTCACAAAGCTAGAGTACCCCGATAACCACCTACTGCTGCATCATAAACTCGTGCCATACCAGAAACTGAAGACAGCCGTTTTCCCCAGACTTTCCCCAGTGGTGTAGTTGTTAGCGTCTTAGCCTGACAAATAAAAGATCATTGGTTCAAGCCCAACTATGTCGACTTCAAATATTAAATATAATAAATAAAAAACGTATGTTATTGGTATGCAATAAAAATGATAAGATTTGTTGTATTCCAAATTCTATCAGCCTATCAGAATTGCAGATTCTTTCAGCCAACCAGAATTCCAGATTCTATCAGCATACCAGAATTCTAGCTTCTGTCACAATTTCAGATTCTATCAGCCAACCAGAATTCAAGATTTTATCACCCAATCAGAATTCTAGATTCTATCAGCCAAACAGAATACCAGCTTTCTGCAGACAATCTGAAAGCTCCATTGCATCAAACATGCCAGACTATACTAGCGAGCCAGAATGCTGTATTCTATCACCCAATCAGAATCCCAGATTCCACCAGCAAATCAAAATGCTCTGTTCTATCAGTCAATCAGTAAAACTCCATTCTATCACCCTTTCAGATTGCTCCACTCTATTAACCAATCCGAATGGTCCATTCCATCAGCCAACCAGAATGCACCACTCTATTCACCAATCAGAATGCCAGATTCCTTCATCCAATCAAAATGCTCCACTCTATCAGCCAATCAGAATGCAGCATTTCAAGTAAATAAATATGCTCAACTCAAAGGGTAGCACTAATAAGCTCCCCTGAAATCTTGTCTTTTCGTTCTTATACTTCATTCTTGTTCCCATTAGAAATGATGGCAGCTGTGCCGACTGTTGCTCAAAATTTTTTACCGTATGTGTTTCGTTAATTCATGTGTTGTGCTGGGATAAATAAAATTGCTCAATTAATGTGCCATCTTTCCCTGGATATGATTTAAATATAGGGAATACAAGTGCATTTTATAACTGGATCAAGAGGGGGCACACATCCAGAAAATTGAAGGGAAAAAAAATCAGTACTGTATGTTTGTGATAGATACCGTATTGGCCCGAATATAGTACGGCCTCACACATAATTTGTTTCTATAGCAACCATTTACAAAGTCACATCCCCTTCCTCTTCTGAAACAGGCTCTGGCACACCCCTTTTTGAGCCTTTCCCTCTCTCTAGCAGTGCACCAATTGTATCTAGTGCCTGCCTGGCCACATGATCTTCCCCACAGAACTTTGTATCTTTGGCCCTCTTCGGCTGCACTGACAGCCATTTAGTGAAATCCCTGAGCCGAATCTTCACCAATCGATCACAGGAGAACTGTTCAATTGGCAACTTAGCTAATTACTTATCATTGTGCGGTCTGTATTGATGCACTTATTAAAGGGGGGGGAAGAGAGAGAGAGCAGCTTGGACTGCTGCTTTAACATGGACCCCTATAAGCATATGCTGCTGTATATGCCGTCTGTCTTGAGACATGTGAATGTGCTCACAAGTGATTTAATTTGCTGATCATTCTACTGAAATCTTTCTCAAACTATTTTTTTAAATTAAAACCAGAGAGGAAAAACAATGAGGTGCAATCCAGCCCTGCAGGAAGTAAGACCTATACACCCAGGGCACCCTCCCTTGTGATGCAGGGCACCACTGCCACTCCGTGCAGCATGCATGCCCTGTAACCAACTGACCTATTGGATGGCTCCGGGGGCGTGTCGGCGACCAATAGCGACGCAGCCATTGGATGCGTTATATCCGGGCTGCGGAAGGTCACCCGGAGAGCCCGCACGTGTGGGATGTGGGCTCTGTGGCTGCACAGGTTGGTCGCCGCGCCGGCTGGGAGCGCCGCTGCCTTTCGTAGTCAGCGCCGCAGAATTGGTGTCACGTGGCCTGGATCGGAGGTCCCGGGAGCCGGAGGCTGGGCGGGGTGCGCGCGGGCCTCCTCCGCCTGGACTGGGGTCAGAGCCCTGTGTTTGCGCCGGGGGCTGAGCTCTGCGAGCGCTGAGCTGGTGGGAAGCAGCGCCAAACTTCATGCAGCTGGTCCTCCTGCCGGGTCAGCTCTACAGACCTATACAGAGGAGCCAGGGGAACAGGAGGCGACGAGTGTGACATCACAAGGTGTGTGTGTGTGTGTGTGTGTGTGTGTGTGTGTGTATGTGTATGTGTATATGTATATATATATATATATATATATATATATATATATATATATATATATATATATATATATATATATATATATATCTTTATCTTTATCTTTAAAAACACACACTGTTTTTAAAGATGCATATGACCTATTTTGGAAGTAAGGTCCATGTGTTGCCATTTTCACCCATATTTGTTTTTTCCTTGGCTGTGTTTGATTTTGTTGAATAAAAAAAAAATGATTGTTCACATAACTCAATGTTTATTCTCACATTTCCCACTCCACCAGGCAGCACGCCTGTTTTATATACAGACAAGTGATTATATACAGACAAGTGATCTTATCAGGAAAAATATTAATATTGCCAGATAAAGTAACAGCCAATGGGCAGGTTCACAATGCTCCGTTAACCAATTTAACCGAACGTTAACCTAAATCAATGTTGGGTTCATTATAACGCCTATGCACCGAAGCACATAACGTAACGTTAACCCAGTGCTATTCCTTAAATAACATATGTTCAGAGCAAGGCGGGCTTGATGGTGGTTCCAAATGTGCCACTGTGCCAAGCAGTTCCAGAGGCCCTGCGCTTTCCCCCACAACAATGAAACGAATTGTTGGGGGAGAGCACGGGGCCTCTGTAATTGTCTCTTACCTGTCCGGCTGCATCTCCTCGTACAGCGTCCCATTATCATGGCGCCGCAACATCAAATGATGCTGGGTTGCCATGACAACGTGACGGTGCATGGCGTGGCAACGTGGTTTCATGACGCTGCGTTGTCTGAGGAGGAGATGCTGCATCGGACAAGGTAAGAGGCCCCGCAAAAGCCCCTGCACCGAGTCCTGTGAAAATCCCAGCTGGCCCTGGGCGCTCCTGGTGCAAGTTTAAAAAAGCCCTCCTATCTCCCGGGACCTGTGGAGCGGGTGCTTACGCAGGAGGCGATTGCGGAAGTTGGGCCCTACTTCCGATGGGGCCTAAGTTCCGTGTTGGGACCACCTGTGTTGGACCTGACCACCTCCGTGTAAGAGCCAGCATCACAGGTAGGGCTGTGACTGGGTGGATTCCCTATCGGATTGGACTGCATGGGAGACCTATGTTTAAAGCAGGCCTGCACAACTCCAGTCCTCGAGGGCCGCAAACAGGTCAGGTTTTCAGGATATCCCTACTTCAGCACAGCTGGCTCAATTAGTGGCTCAGTCACACTGAGCCACTAATTGAACCAGCTGTGCTGAAGTAGGGATAAACACAACTTGTGGTCTACCGCTCACCCAGATAATAGTTACAGATATTCAGAGTATGATAGTACTCTATTACCAGCCGGTGCAAAGAGGATAGGGTAAACATATACAAAAACAAATAGAGGCGGTATAGAGTCCTCCACAGATCTCTGGGTAGGACTCTATACCTCCTCTATTTGTTTCTGAAGTAGGGATATCCTGAAAACCTGGCCTGTTTGCGGCCCTCGAGAACTGGAGTTGTGCAGGCCTGGTTTAAAGGTTGAGCAGGTGACTCTCAGTCTGAGAATCGGCTGACTTGATTAGCCTGTGCACCTTGCTCGTTAGTGTCTTAAAGCTGCAGACCGAGCAATATCCTACACGTTTTTTTTTTTTGTTTTTTTTTTTTAATCCGTTCTGTAATGTGAAAATAATTGTAGCATTTAAAAAAAAAAAAAAAATTGGAATGACCATATTTAATGTAACAAGCATTTTTTGTTCCTATAGCGACCATTTACAAAGTTACAGCCCCTTCCTCTTTTGAAACAGGCTCTGGCATGCCCCTTTTTGAGCCCTGCCCTCTCTAGCAGTACACTAATTGTATCTAGTGATTGTCTGGGCGCATGATTCCCCCCCTGATCGGAAACTTAGCTAATTACTTATTATTGTGTGGGTTGTATTGATGCACATATTAAAGGATAACATTTAAAAACGGCAGCTTGGACTGCTGCTTTAAAAGACTGTAGTGCTCTGGGTTCCTGTCTGAACCAGAGAGACCCACGCTGAAACTCTGGATGGAGGCAGCAGCCTGCAACAAAGGTCTGCTTGTATTGGAACTCTTGCTCTTCTGTATCATGGACTTGTAGCTGGGAAAGGGGCAAAGCCCTTATCAAGGACTTATGTTTTTGTTAACCGTTTATATGCTGAAGACAAGTCCCCCAAATGCTCCACCTTTTTGGGGGCTAAATAAAAAGCCTATACTCAGAAAAAACCCACATGTCGTTGTACTGTCCCTGCAACAGGGGCCTTTAGAAATCATTCTGCCACTCGTTTTAGAAGTTGGAACACTGGAGCAAGGGCCCCTAGAGGTGGTGGGCCCTGAAGCAGCTGCACATATGGTAGTTCCGTCGCTCTTTATGGTTATGTTATGTTTTCGGCCATTAGTGCAAAAGCGGCGTTCCCCCTGAGAGATAAACTGACCAACCCATTTTACTGGAGTCCCAAGCACTATGTATAGCCGCTCAATCCTCCCTCTAAATAACATATATGGAGAAACACCTGTGCGCAAGAGCACACAAGAAAATGCACATTTTAAGCAATGTTTATTTTCAATCCTTTTTAATGGTATGTTTTCCATGTTGCACACATAAATATAAATGTATATATCCTGAGCGCGCGCATATTTATATATATATATATATATATATATATATATATCAAGGAATATAAAATCTGGAGTGTATGCAACAAATTGTGTAACAGATGTATGCAGATACTTACAAAAAGTTAAGTCCAAGATGGCAACAAATTGTCAAGGGAGTGCAGTCAGCTGGGGAGAACAGGCAGCGCTTTAAGAGATTAACCTAATCCAATAACATCTCAAAAACAAAAGAGCGCACACTTCTAGTGCGGGAAAAAATAAATGTGACATTTATTAAAACTTGGACAACCACTGTCCACCCATAGATAAAATAACATATATTGATAGAAGTGATAGTGAGACACCGACCGGTTAAGCTGAAGTCTCCACAATGGGAAATGGAAGTACAGGCTTCATTATTTTCCCCTTTTTTCTCTTTCCATAAGACCTATGGTTTAAGGCCCCTTGAGATGAATGGGGTACTGGTGTCAGTCTCAACAGGATCAGAACCCACGACCTCTGCTATTCGGGTCAGTAGCCTTAACATTGAACTACCTCAGATAGTGGCTAGCTCGCACATAGCTAATCATACTCGTGATCACTTCCCTGTCTTCCTTTAAAAGCAGAAACCAAACTGGATCAGCACTCAAAAATAATAATAAAGGACTTACGTTTTGGTCTCACGTTTCTTCTCTAATGCAGGGGATCGTGACCATTTTCTGGGCGGGGAGGGGGCCTTACAGTTTTATCTGATAAAGAAAAAGTTCAGCCAAGATAATAACAGTGGTACCTGTATTATATTTCAGATAAGACTGTTTCCAGCTTTGGCATTGATGTACTTGTCAGTCTGCTGCGGCAAGAGAATGCCAGAGACCTCTGTGTTATCAGAGTTCCTCCAGAAGTGAAATATGCGGAGTATTTTGTTGTAGTCACCGGATCTTCTACACGACATCTTCATGCAATGGCACATTATGCCTTGAAAGTGGTACGGTCTTTATATTTCCCTGTGTGACAACTCTGCTTGCTTTACTTGCATATTTGCAATAATTCAGTAGGAACCTTGTTTAACCTTTTTGGCAGCCGTTTGATGGAGCATATTATGTCGAGGGGTCTAACACTCCAGGGGGCCCCATGACATAGATGCTACGTCATATTCTATTTGCTTATGTTTCTGCGGAAGATCGCGTTGCACAGAACACGATCTGATAGGAGGTATGACAATAAGGACTCCTTTCTCCTCCTCCGTTCCATCATCTGTGATGCCGCAATCACACGATTGCAAAGTGCAGGAGTGGCTGTGGTATTCAGAGTTAATATGCCCTGAAGCAATACATTTTACTTTTTCTGTCACTTGCATGCTCGCTGAGCCATTTTTAGCCCCACAAAGGACTGGAAGTAAAGTGATGGCGGTAATATGTTTAATGGCTGAAATCTAGGTGATTGCAAGCTTTAATGAATTTAGTCCAGTATAAATACTTTTAAATAATAAAGTTGTAAAGTTTTCCTGGTAACGTCTGCTGCAGGCACTGAGCCACCCCTATACTTTACTTTGTCTATTAGAGTGCAGATAAGTGTGTGGTACGATTACAATATGAAAATAACAAATGAAACATATTTTATAGCACACAAAGAAGAACCGTTACATTAACTTTAATGGCGATTAAATATTTTTAAGGGAAACTAATTACACTCGAAATTTTTAGCTTACCCCCCCCCCCCCCAACCTCCCTAAATGTGACTTTAATGGTTATACTTTCCTGAAAGTCTATAATGACAGATTGAACATTTTGGGACGGCCAGTAAGCTTGAGCATGTATTGTTCAGTCCTCTTCTTTTGACTTTTGTTCACACGGAATCATTCTCCTTTAAATTATTTATTCCTACGCTTTGCCTGAAAATGCCCTATCCTGGCATCCACTAAGCTCTCCCACCATTACATTACTGTCTTGTATTATTCCATTGCTTCTTGCGTCGCTCACTGTCCTATTATAGGTCCCTTTTCTCTACTTATGTTCTTTGTGGCCAGAATGGACTGTGATGTCCTCCAGCATGGAAGGTGTTTTATCATAGTAGATAATGGCCTAACATATGATTCAATGAGTTATCATTGCAGATCAATTCATATGCAGATCAATCTAATTGATCCATTGATGATCTCTCATCAATCCCCTAAGGTTCCACCCTGATTCTCTGGATGCCATTTGGCCATCTTGATTAGATTTCTCTTAATTTCTTGAAACTCAACATGCCTAAAACTTAACTGGACATCTAAAGTAGGTTGAATTGACCCATTCTCCATCAAAGTAGATCGTACTCAAATTTATCCCTTATGCCAGGGGTGTGCAAACCGGAGGGCACGTGAGATTTTCCAGGGGGGCATGGTGGTTACAGAGGTCCCGCGCTCTCCCACAAGGCATTTACCTTAAATGCTGGGAGCTGCGCAAAGGCCTCTGTAATTCACCTTGGCTTCCAGCGCCGCGAGGTCACGTTACCATGGCAACATGACATCACATGATTTAGTGGTGTCATCTGACGCCACGGTAAGGGGGGGGGCGAGCAGGGGGGAACAGAATGCAGGGAGAAGTTTTCGCTGGGCTGTGGGGGAGGGCCCGGCAGCAGCTCCGGCTGGGCCGTGGGGGAGGGCCCGGCAGCAGCTCCGGCTGGGCCGTGGGGGAGGGCCCGGCAGCAGCTCCGGCTGGGCTGTGGGGGAGGGCCCGGTAGCAGCTCCGGCTGGGCCGTGGGGGAGGGCCCGGCAGCAGCTCCGGCTGGGCCGTGGGGGAGTGCCCGGCAGCACCTCCGGCTGGGCTGTGGGGGAGGGCCCGGCAGCACCTCCGGCTTGGCTGTGGGGGAGGGCCCGGCAGCACCTCCGGCTGGGCTGTGGGGGAGGGCCCGGCAGCACCTCCGGCTGGGCTGTGGGGGAGGGCCCGGCAGCACCTCCGGCTGGGCTGTGGGGGAGGGCCCGGCAGCAGCTCCGGCTGGGCTGTGGGGGAGGGCCCGGCAACAGCTCCGGCTGGGCTGTGGGGGAGGGCCCGACAGCAGCTCCGGCTGGGCTGTGGGGGAGGGCCCGGCAGCAGCTCCGGCTGGGCTGTGGGGGAGGGCCCGGCAGCAGCTCCGGCTGGGCTGTGGGGGAGGGCCCGGCAGCAGCTCCGGCTGGGCTGTGGGGGAGGGCCCGGCAGCAGCTCCGGCTGGGCTGTGGGGGAGGGCCCGGCAGCAGCTCCGGCTGGGCTGTGGGGGAGGGCCCGGCAGCAGCTCCGGCTGGGCTGTGGGGGGTCGAGTTAAAGGTTCTGCGTCACACGGGTCAATTAGAAGCTGTGACATCATCCCTTGCCAGGCCTGGATTATCCACTGGGTACAGTGCCCAGGGCCTACGAAGCTCCCAAGAGCCTAAGAAAATGTTTTAGTCTCAAAAATCTCCGATTTGCCGAAGACAAGGTAAGGGACGTTGCAGAGGCCTCACACGATCCCCCCAGCATTTAATTTAAATGCCTTGGGGAAGAGTGCGGGGCCTCTGCAACCGCCGCGCCCCCCAGTTTGTTCACCCCTGATGTAGGGAATCCTTCTACATCCAATCATATATAGCAGCAACATTTGTGTGTATTGCACTCAAAGTAAACATTGTTACTCCAACGTATGCAAAATGATATAAGGGGCATTTTGACCCCCCAAAACATTGTTCTGATTGATCTTCTGCTTAATAAAAGAAGAATTTAGCATAGGTTGGAGTAACAATGTTTACTTTGAGTGTGACAGACACACATTTTGCTGCCTGTTATTTTGGGGCATTTAACTTGTGAGTGCTACCTTTTTTAGGTGCTTGACTGCTTCACCGAATTGGCATTTAGCTTCTGAGACGCACATTAAACGTGTGTACTGAGTCTGAAATCTGAAACAGAAATGTAACCGCTGAACACCAAATTCAACTGAAAGATTTCATTTTTCTAAATATACCTGCTAAAAATATATATTTTATATCAACATTTAAAGAAAAGTAGTAATACCTAGTCAGAAAATCTGAATCCCTATCCAATAAATCACCTCACCCTCTCTATGATTAGACTTTATAATTCCAGCCTTCATTCTGCTAGCTTCTCGTGAAACTCCATATAATTTACAACGTTCCCCTTTTGTTCAGAGCCCTGCCCACCCATACATCTCTTTATATCTCAGCTACGACTTTTAACTCCATTTTTTTTTTCTTTGCTAAAATGGCAAAAGCAAGAGAACCCTTTTTAGCTGCCCCCACAAGAGTAAGTCCTAGCACGGTTAAAACAGGTTCTCTCTCTTTTGCCATTTGATAATACTTGCTTGCAATACTCCTCTCAGCAGTGCGCAAACTAAGGGGCGTGCCCCCCTGGGGGGGGGGGCGAGATTAACTGCGAGGGGGCGCTGGGTTTACAGAGGCCCCGCGCGCTTCCCGTAGGCACTTAAATTAAGTGCTGGGGAAGCGGCGAAGGCCTCTGTAAACCTTAATTTCTGTGGTTCAGCTGGCATCTGGAGACACCGCCATGGCAACGCCGCAGGGTCATGTGACATCGCGTTGCTGTGGCAACGTAACACCATGACGCCCAGACGCCGGGAACCAAGGTAAGGAGGAGGAAGGGAGGGGCGCGCGGAGAGCAGGACAGCTGGCAGGGGCGCGCAGGGGAAATAGGTTGCGCTCCCTTGCTTTATATTTTAACATACTTTAAAAATATTTAAGCTGAGCAGGGTGTCTATGTTCTCTGATGTAACATTGTTTTATTTTCCAGTGGTTGACTAGACCAGCGGTGCGCAAACTGGGGGGCGCGGGAGAATTTTCAGGGGGGGCGCCGGCTGTTACAGAGGCCCCGCACTCTTCCCCCAGGCATTTAATTTAATGCCGGGGGAGGCGTGAGGTCTCTGTAACCTCACTTACCTACTGGCAGCCGGGTCTTCGGCGACGCGTCGCCATGACAATGCAGCGTCAAATGACGCAGTAGGGTCATGTGACGTCACCATGGCGACGTGCGTCAACTGACGCGGTGGGGTCACGTGACGTGACCCGCAACGTCATTTGAAGCCGTGCCTTCGGGGGAGGGGGGCGCGAACGCTGCGGCTCCCAGGAAGGGGGCCGCAGCTGAAAATGTTTGCGCAGCGCTGGACTAGACCACTGAGTGCTTCAGTGTGCTGTAAAATATATGTACAGCACCGTTTATAAATAAATAGATTAATTTTATTATCACTATAACAAATTGCATAGTGCCCTCTGGTGGTTTAGGGTGTTACTGAAAACATTGTATAAGTCCACTGAGAAGTTATGTTTCACTAAGTTCTCTTTTAATGCTGTGTATTCCAATGTTAAATAATTATTTGATTCTGTCATTGCAAGTATGATTAGTATTTTAGCACTTCATGAGTTTTTTTTTTTGTTTGTTTGTTTTTGCACTTCTACACCTAGACAAAGCCCCAAATAACCACTCACTCCACCCATAGAACACAATGGTAATATGAATAAGGGGTCGGGTGCACCTAAGGGGTATATGGGATGAGTACAGAAAGAGGTCCAAGAACAGGTCTCAAAAAACAAAAACCCTACAAGAGGTTCTGAGTTTTCAGTGATTCATAAAGCCGCTCACTCACTTGAGGGATTTCCACACAATCACTAATTCCGAGTAGCACCATTACTTTCTATATATTGGCTGCACCTACCTCCGGGGTCATTGTTATTCTCCAGGCCCTAGAGGATTTATCACCTATTTATTGATTTTGTTTAGCACCATCACTTATCACACAATTTATTGTACTCGCCTCTGAGGTCATTGATACGCTACAGGTTCCGTTCTAGAAAGCACCTCCCTCTGACAACAATCCAGAGGATGTTTCTCTGGTTCATTGGGACTAACCTACTACTTATTTTTGCTCTAGATACCTTTGCCTTAGTGGAGACCTCCAAAAAAAATTAGACTCGTTCTTTGATCTCTTTTAGGTATTCATCTCTTCCACAGCTATGCAACTTTCACAGACGATGTGAAACACCCTGACACAAATGTATGTGCAGTGTGAAAAAGATGTAATCAGGATAATATTGGAAGTCTTGCCTCACCATATGGCTTCTATAGTGTTTTATAAAGGAAAAAACCTGGGCGCTGCGGATTTCTGCTTAGAAAATTTATTTGTGAGCCAAAGATGTATGACGTTTCGGCCTCAAGGGCCTTTCTTAAATGTGACTATGCCTTTTGCATTTGAGGAAGGCCCTTGAGGCCGAAACGTCATACATCTTTGGCTCACAAATACATTTTCTAAGCAGAAATCCGCAGTGCCCAGGTTTTTTCCTTTCTATTGGATATTGGCGTACCCCACAGAGATTCCTGAACCAGGAGCACCGGTATTTATATTTCTTTTGCTTTTTGGGGAGTGCAGCATTACTCTACAAATTTTGTTCTCTAGTGTTTTGACATTTCAAGATTTGCCAAACAGGTGCTGATTTGCATTGAAATATGTTCCACAAACATTTCTTATGCAAGTTTCCATAGATGGCGTACTACAGATATTCTTATTCCAAAAATATTCCAATCATCAACATTTCACATACTTTCCTTACTCATGTGACTAGCACATACCTTACCTTCCCATTTACAATGTAAACTAGGGTTGGCCAATAATAAAAATATTCCCACAATAACATACAGAAAATATAGGGATAATGATACAGCTCAACCCCGTTATAGTGCGATCCGCTCCTCTGCGCTCCAAAGTCTACGTAATGGACGCAGCCCTATGAAGCAGGGAGAGGAGAGAGCTGAGAGCTGCAGATGCCAGCCAGTAAGTCCTCGCGCATCTAAATTTTATAACGCGAGCCCGGTTATAACGCGGTCTCATTCTGTGGACCCCGAGGACCGTGTTATAACGGGGTTGAGCTGTATTTATCCCAATAATTAGCTGCGGAATAGGGGGGGAAAGCAATAACTGATTTTCATTTATTTGAAAACCTTTTGCTCAGAATAAATGTTAAAAATCAAACTAAATACCTTCCCAATTATTTAACAGTTATGACCAATTACATTTGTTTATTTTATTTGTTAAAAAAATAATGTAACGGGTATTCCCCCACCCAATCGCAGATAGAGTGTAGGTGCGGAGAACCTAATGTTACCAGGTGTGGTGCTTTACCTGTTAAGCTCACAGGAGGGCTGAGCTTCCGCCACGGGGAACCTGGGACAAGTATAATATGAGTAACCTCGTCCTCGGTGCAGCGCCTCCACCTGCGATGGCTCCCACCAGAGGGGGAGTGGTTCCTCGCAGGACAATATATATCACTCAGCACACAGTATGTAAAACAACCAATGCCTTTACTAGTCCAACTGTACTCATGCATAACAATCAACAGGTGTCCCTCCCTAGAGGAGACACTAACTACTGCGTCTCGCAGGACGCTACCCCCTTCACCAGGTGATCCCACCCCGTGTCCAGTAACCCCACACAATATGTCTCCCACCCTCTAAGTGAGATAGATATGTGTGACTGCGCAGCCACTGGTCCCGTGTGAATCTAATATAGTATCGCTGGTGCACTTGGTGAGGGTTACCTGCCGAGCACTCCAGTGCCAGGGCCTGCCAAGGAGCTTCGCAAAGGATCCGATGGCAGATGAATACAGGAACTACCGTCCGGGGCGATCCCACCCGGATGGCTGCTGCAGCAACAGCGAAGGTCTGAGCCCAAACCTCTGGATGGACGCGCCGCGTCCGCTGGGTCCCTAACTGGCTCTGAATAGTAAGTGGCAGGGTCCCTAACCTGGGGAAACGGAGACAAAAAACAGCGCACAACGCAAATAGTGAAGTATGAAAAATACAAGTGTATATTAAAATAGGTTCTCCTATTTTAATATACACTTGTATTTTTCATACTTCACTATTTGCGTTGTGAGCTGTTTTTTGTCTCCGTTTCTCTAGTGCTTAGGTGGGTGCCGAGCCACCCCCTGGTTTATAGCAGCAGACGCTTTATGCACCACACTACACGGTTATGTAAAAATTTATTATTCTCATACTGTGGTTGTATGTGGTTTTACCAGTTGGTTTGATTTAGAAGGGCATATGTTAATATTGATCTTATCACTGATTTCAGTATTAGAGGTTTATTAGTTGCGCACAATATATTATTTTTTCCCTAACCTGGGAACTGTCCCTGACACAACTCACACTACTGGGTGGCTCAGGGCTATCTGACAGGGCAACCCTCCAGCCCTATTGGCCGTGCTGAGGCACCTGGTGCCTTCCACCCTTAGCCTCCTGGGAACTGTAGTCCCGTGGAGGCTATTTCTATATTGGGGCCGCGTGCGCGATTCTCCTGCGCATGCACAAGTCTCCAATGGCCGCCGCAACTCCCTAGCTTCAACCTTGCATGCGCGATCACACGCGCGCAACCATAATGGTGGCCCTTGCTAGCCGGGTGCGCCGCCGAACCTCCTACTGCTCGGATCGCTCCCTGCTCCGGCCCCCAGCTTTTGGAAACAGCTGGCGGGTCCGTCGCTGGCTCCGGCGGCACCCGCGACCGCGCTGATCCAAAGGAGGGGGGTCTCTGGGAGCCGGAGGGCACCGGGGCTACATATATATTTCTCAACATCAGGGGCAAACACAAGGCAAAACCAACCTCTTGGGTAAGTGGTGAGAGAGGGCCTGAGATCCCATAGCGTTGGCATGAAACAGAAGTGCTGGAGGTTATGTAAAGGTTAATATCACAATAATAAAAATGTTGAATATCATCATCCGTATTTTCATATCACAATATTACTATCTTATCCGCTTATTGCACAATTGTTTTACATTTTCTACAAGGGGATGCCTGCAGTAGGGCGTTTGCATGGAGGGAGAGTACAGTTCAACATTCAATGCCAAGTGTGTAACATTCTATGGACAGGGTCATTGAGGGTGACTTGGGTGCATGAATGGCATAGTCACCTGAAGTACATCTCCTCCTGTCACAGGTTCACTGTCTCTAGTGTATGTTTCTAACAGATTATGCTGTATGATGTGAGAAGACCCAAAAGTGCATAAACCATTTTTAGTGGTCTGGAGATAAAACATAATTGTTCTACCAGTAAAAATGATAAATATATATTGGGGGGGGAAATATTTACACGAGAACAGTAAAAGGATAAATACCAATTAAAAAAATATATAAAACAAACAATCATAACCCATTTGTGTTCTTTCGTAGTACAAGTATATGAAGAGAGACAATCAGCCACATGTTTATATTGAGGGCAAAGACACAGATGATTGGATGTGCATAGATTTTGGTAAGTATTTGCTTTGTTCACTCCAATGCCCACAATAGGGAGAATTATCTTATATACCCATCTGCATCTGTGAGCTCTTTGGGTGCCAAATTATGCATTGCATGGATCTTACTTTAGTGGATTTAAGAAGCGGTGGTCAACAAAAATATAAAATACAACCTCATCCCTCCTCTCAGCCAACCAACCACCTCCTTTCTCCGCTCCACATCTCTTCCCCCCCCCCCCTCCCCATCTCTCTCTCTTATCCCCTGCCATCTCATCTTCTCGCTGTTCCTTGCGGCAGTGACTTTACCCGTCAGTCATCATTGCGCACAGCACAGGCCCCAGGGGTGACATTTTAAAAGTATTGTGTCAGTACATGGTATACAGTTGTTTTTCATATAGAGAATAAAATTCTTGTATTTAAACTGGTCCCCAAGATGGACACAGACAGTTTAAATTTTCTCTTCTTCGTTAGAAATTCAAGAAAGTATTTCTTCACTAAAAGAATAGCACATGCATTGAGTCGCTGCCCACCACGAGTAGTGGAGACAAGTATATTAAAGTAGTTACAATTGCCCAGGGGGGTAAGAAATATGGAAGAATATCTAAAGAACAAGTAGGGTGCAATTATGATTAGAAAAAAAGGCAATAGTCTTAACAACAAAAGTGGAACAAAACTAGTGAAAATTTGCACCTGGTTTTCATTTTAAACGAAATTTCTCTGATAAACTGGTGTTTTTTGCTCCAGTATTGCAGGAGAAAGGCTTTGCATTTATAGACTATTTTGTGTGCATGATCTTCCCACCCCAGCACCACTTCCTGTTTCTGTGTGTTGTGGTTCCAGCTTTGAATGCCAACTATTCTGTTTCTTTATGAGCTTTTCTCAGTATCTTTTATTGGATCATTTGCTCTAAGATTGCGATTTCTTTCACCCAGTTTTTCGAAGGGAACAAGGAGACTATATATGAGCAGTGTAATAGTTTGATAGGTGCACTGTACCCATAAAACATGGAAAGTGATATTTACATATCCCCATGTCTATTTTTAACACAGGTAACATCGTGGTCCATTTTATGCTCCCAGAAACACGTGAGACGTATGAATTGGAGCGATTGTGGACTTTGCGCTCATATGATGACCAGTTGGCTCAGATGGCACCAGAGACTTTACCAGCTGACTTTACGTTTGGTCTTCAATCACAAGACGACTAATTTTTGGACAATGAACTCTTTGCATTACGAGGAAAGCTGAAGCATCTGCCTGATTATAAACTCGGAAGCAGATGCTATGTATATTTGCTGAGTGTTCAATCATATTGGTAACAATCAACTGATTGTACCCAGACAATATAGCATTTTGCCCTTTGCCTCAGTCAGTAGTTGCAACTAGAAAATCTTCAAGCGCTGTAAATTTATACACTTGCATTTAATGTAGGTAATGGTGAATAATCAGTGTAACAGCACATATACAACACAATCCCAGTGTAATTGTCTGCAGAACTACATATTTCCAATAAATAAAGCATTTTTTTGCCCCTGAAATAAATCCTTATTGGTTAATTATGGGTCTAGCACTTAATGCAGTAAGTTTTCACAGACTGATACTTCTAATACAAAAGAATACACAGTGAGGGGATACCATTTTCAATGTGCTTTTCTGCATACATTGCAGCAGAGGTGACTGGGTATTAAGACAATTTAAATGGTTACTTTTGACATTTTAACTGCAGAAAAAAAATGCATGTTATGATTAATGTTAAAGCCACATCTTTAGGGCACAACCAGGATGGAATAGTGCAGAGAGCCTGGTCGGGGCAAAGCTAGCAGAAAGAAAGCAGTTACTGCAGCAGCATATAACAAAATAGGCACAACAATAAGGAAAAGCAATCCCTGGCGCCAAATCCCAATCCCCACTGTCCTGGATCCCAATCCCCACGGTCCAAATAGTGTCCCCAATCCAAAAGATTAGTCCTGTTTGCGCAGTCCTGACAGGCTTCTTCTCTGTGTCTCCTATTTTAAAATATAAAGGGGACACACCATTGTGCAGTGGACCAAACTTTTTATAAAATGATTGCTGCAGACACCTAGGAATGCCTAAGATGATATCTTGGTGATACAATCTGTGCTTGCGTCTGCGTCTCCTCTCCAACCTTCACGAACCCCACGTGATGCACCTTGATTGGATCCGACCGCCTCCCTCTTATGATTACACACCGGAACAGTCCCACAGTGCAGGGGTACTGTATTAGGCCTCGTTCAGGGTGCTGGCTTCGGAGGGAGGGCGTGCTGCCGTGTGTGCTGCCGTGAGAAACAAAGTATTCAATTTGAATACTGGTTTTCAGGGGAGCAACCGCCCTGTCTCCGAAGCCAGGAGTTGAAGCTGACTACAGTTTCAATAAACGAAAATTTCGTTTTTTGGAGCTGCAGCAGCGTCACAGGGACCAGGGCAGCCAATGAAATCATTCTTCAGAATGTTTTCATGACTGCAACCTCGATACTTACCCTGCTGTGTGTAACCCTGCCCCCTCCCCAACGCTGAAAAGTCTGCTGGGGGATAAACA
This sequence comes from Ascaphus truei, assembly GCF_040206685.1. Lineage (NCBI taxonomy): Eukaryota > Metazoa > Chordata > Amphibia > Anura > Ascaphidae > Ascaphus > Ascaphus truei. Next base: position 379,010,137 of record NC_134484.1, on the reverse strand, counting down.
CAGATCGCCCAGCAAACTGCAGCACTGCCTCCCTCACGCCCTCCCTCCGAGTCCTGCAGCTGGCACCCTGAACGAGGCCTTAGACTACGGCCCGTGTCACTCCGCAAGCGCTGGGGTCGGGGTGGGATTGGGGCATGTGCACCTTGTCAAGCAGTGATCTGTGGTCTTTAGCGTTCCACAGAGCGTTCCATACACAGGAAGTGCAGGAGGACCGCTGAAAGGCTGATTGCAGACCTGAAGACAACAGATCACTGGTTGACAAGGTGCACGTGCCGCCAGGTGCCCCAACCCCAGTGCTTGCGGAGTGACTTGGGCCGTAGGTATTGGTTTTGTCATATAACAAAATAGGGTTTGAATGAGAAGATCCTTTCATGTAAGGTTGGAAACCAACAGAAGCTGCTGAGCACGACCAAAATAATAGCAATATAGGAAGCGCTCTAACAAAATAAAGGTCCAAACTTTTGGAAGAAATTTGATATGGTGCAGCTTGAAAAGTCGAAATTGTTCCCAATTCCCAGCAGTTGTAAAATGTTCAAAATATTCAGCGCTCCTCGTTGAATGGAAAGAAAAGAGAAAAAGCACAATAGTGATGTACGTTCACAACATGCAATTCACATGTAGAAATGGTGAGATAGGCACTTACCTTTACATGCCTGGTACAGGCACTACAATGTATCTTGGAAGTTTTTCACCTCCGTACAGCCGTAACAGATTCAAGAGGGACTTCTTTTTAAAGCTCAGCTTTATGTAAAATCAGGAGTAAATTTACACACAAACAGTGTAAAAAAAACACAGGGACAGACCAGTTTGTGTACTTCCGTTGATTTCTCCGGTTTCTGCGACATCCGCCGCCGGTCCAGTCGGCGTTCTACGTCACTTCCGTTTTTTGGTGTTACAACGAAACTGGCCCTCCCGGCAACCCTACGCGTTTCAAAGGTAGTCCTTCGTGAGGGGTAAGTATCTATGGTGACATCAGTGCATGCGATGCTACGTCCTGTGAAAGAGGGTAAAAATATTACAATGCGGGTTCAGAATAATCAAATTAATTTTTATTGTATACAAGTGTACACAGGGAGACAATTGGAAAAAGCGGTCTGCCAGTATAATGACTGGCAGTACTTTTTATACTTTGCACCCCTAAAAATACACCCCTTAAAGGGGCCGGCCTAGTAAATGGAAAAATACAGAAATTATACAAATAATATTAAAAAAAAAAACTTATCCCAGCTAAATTCTATATGTTATGCAAGCTAACCTTTACTCTATATATTTCTGCTGATGTCGGGGGCCTTGTGGTTTCCTGATTACACAAAACACATTACAACCTTGGGTATGCCAGCTGTTAGATAAGGGAAGTGGCACTTACCTCAACCGTATCCTGAGGGCCAGCACAGACATCTATTACTGAGAATTCATGGGGGTTGATTTCTGCTGGGAGTGACTGCGCAAACATAATTCTTGCATGCAACTCACATACTCCTTTTACTCAAAATGTGGGAACAGACAAAATGGCTGCTGTGGTTCCTGTGCCTGACATGATCCTTGTGATTTGACACATGCATTGGGTGACCCCCCCCCCACCTTCCTCACATCCAATCTTCACAGTCCTGACGTAACGTGACTTCATCAGAAGTTGACCACATAGCGGGAGTGACTCCCCTAAATAGCCAATGTTGTTGAGCAATATTACAACAACTACAATCAGTGGATAATTGTGTATTAGTTACATGTGGTGATGGCGCTAAGGGAGCGTATCTGCCGCTAGTAGGTCTGAGTAGCGTATATATATATATATTAAAAAAAAACATACAAGGACACTGATGATTCCCAATATACAGATGTTCAGTGGTCTTACTTAATAGATAAGCCAAAATTAAGTTCAAATCAACACATATGTACTCAGTATGGTGCTCAAGGGTTAAATACCACAGTCAAAGCACTAGCCCTGGTACTCAGGGACTGGAGGAAAGTACGAGAGATATTATATATATATATTAGCGCTGCCATGGAGGTCTGTCTATATATATATATATATATATATATATATATATATATATATATATATATATATATATATATATATATATATAGACAGACCTCCATGGCAGCGCTAATCGGACCCTGCATGAAGCTCCTGATACATAAAGGACTACTTATGACACTTACCTTGCAGCACTGTCTCTCCGCTATTTTTTCCACAGCACCAACACTATCTACCCGTCCCTTCATGCTCCCCATCACATACACTTGTCTCTTGTGGGTTCCCTCGCGAACCATCACTGCATTCCTCACTGTTGACCAGGAAATAACGACGCACATGCGCATCGCTCTGTGTACACCTGACTGATCTCCATAGCAACCCTAGACGCCTTGGGATGGCCTCTGGCTATGAATTTATCCACAATTTGATTTAGTCTAGTGTCAACGTTCGCAGGTTCCCTCACAATCCTCTTCACCCTATACAGTTGGCTCTTAGGGAGGGAACATATGCTATGAGAGGGATGAAAACTTCCATGTAGTAACAGTGTGTTTCGGTCAGTACATTTGGAATACAGGTCCGTCTGTAAAGCAATACCTGATATGTAAACTCTAGTGTCCAAAAAGCAGACCTCTTTCGGGTCATGATACATAGTGAAGCCGATGGTATCAAAAGCGGTATTCAGTTGTTGATGGAACAAAAGAAGAGAATCCACACTGCCTGGCCACAACATGAGAATGTCATCAATGTAACGTAGCCAAGTGATGGCAAATTCTACAAACAACGAATTGGTGTACACATAAGGTTCCTCGAAAAAGTTCATGATTATATTCGCGTATGAGGGAGCCACGTTTGAACCCGTCACGGTCCCTCGTACCCAATTGAAAAATTGATCCTCAAACAAAAAATTATTCTCAAACAACACCAACTTGAGTAATGATAGCAGAAAATCCTGTTCCTGATCAGTAAATGATTGTGTCCGTGAAAGATAGAAATGGACATCCTCCACACCTTCACCGTGTGTGATGGAAGTGTAGAGGCTGTCCACATCCATGGTGACCAGAATCATGCCTGGTGTGTTGATGTTAAGCGTTCTGAGATGTAACAAGAACTTGGTGGTGTCCTGTATATAGGAAGGACCCATGGTGACGAGCGATCTTAACATCATATCCAAGCATGTAGCAATTGTTTCAAATATTGAAATGGTGCCCGCAACTATAGTGCGTCCCGGAGGGTCCTCAAGGCTGTTATGCACTTTAGGTAGTGTATATAATACCGGAATTATAAGATCAGCCACGGTCAGGTATGACTTTTAAGATTTTTGGGCACACCACTTAAGGGAACTTTTCCATGTCTTTCTTGTGCTCAGTGCGGGAACATCCAAAAGGGCCCTACGTTTACACATCCCCAAACAGGCCAACAGTACCACATGAAACATCACACCACATGCAATAAAGATTTTATGGTGTACTTGATTGTGGCATGGCTTATGTTGGCGGGACCATCCGTAAAGTCAAGGAGAGGGTGAGCCAACACAAATCTACAATCCGGTGCCATGTACAAGACCAGTCAGTGTCCGCCCATTTTTTGTCAGCAGGGCACAGTATCAGCCAGCTACAGGTGCAAGTCATAGACCATGTCTTGAAACCAAGACATGGGGGCAATAGCTTGAGGCCTTCTTGAAACCAAGACATGGGGGTTAAAAAGCTTGAGGCCTTCTGGATACACGAGTTGGGGATGGTCTTAATCGTGATTATGACTTGACGGGTTTCTGATTATTGGACTTTGAAAATTAAAGGATGCCTGTTTTGGTTGTTTGTGGTGTGATGCTCTTTGGGAGAGTGGCCTTTTATTACGTTGCTTCCCCATTTGTGTCAACCATTACAATTATGCTCCTCTTAGTCCATGCACGTGCTATGTGCACCCGCTCTATTTCAGCAATTTCACGTGACCAAATATTTGGGTTTCCCATCTATTTTCGTGTGTGTCTGATTGGCTCTTGTTCGAACCTCTTGTCTATGACTACACCCAGGCTACTGATGTGGTGTTTGTCTGTGTGATGTTATTGTTCCAGCTCTTCTGCTTTGGACTATTTAATATTGCCTTGGAGTTTTGGAATTTTTGACGGTTCACTCGTGCTTCTTTTATTTACCTTGTCCTGTTTATTCTCCCGCAATCACATCCCCTTTATTCCCTATGTTTACTTACTATTTATGTGTATTTATTGCCCTTTTTAATTTTGTTTTTACTGTTGGTTAGGGATGTTGTATTTTTGTATATATAAGGATTATGGCATTTTGTAAGGAACACAAATTTCGAGGGTTCTGCAAAAGGTACCCTTATACTTCTAATATTCTAGTTTAGAGTACAAGGGAGTTAATTAGTTCTTTCCTTGGGCAGCGTATGATCTGTATATTAAGGGCAGCTTATGCTAATTTGTGATCAATGCACATGCTCTGTAGTGCTGTTCAGACAAGCAGCATAGGTTACACAGCGGTTTTAGGTTTTGTGATTATGACTTTAATGCTTTTTGTATGTGTGTTCCACCCTATATATTCTGTCCCTGCTTCATTGACAACACAGAGCTTGAGTTTCAGACCTTGTGGTCTGAAACGTACGTCGCTCTAGAGTTTTGGTGATTGCCTGATGATTTATTGAGATTAAACAATCCTTTTTCTATTGAGTGTGCTGTGGACGTCATGTTTTTGGATATATATATATAGTCAATAGAGAGTAGTTAGCACTCACCTGTAGGCAATAGTAAGTAGGTGCATGTCCTTTAGAAGCAGTTACAGGTATGGTTGTTCCTCGCAGCAGTGGTGCAGCAGTGGTGCAGCAGCAGCAATGCAGGAAGAATAAGACAGCACACAGAGGTAAGTCAGGAAAAAACTGTATTGGGGTACGTGGCACAAATACCAACATTTCGGTCCTCACAGGGGGACCTTTCTCAAGGCAGTGCAACATACATAGTGAAATTGGCAACTATATATTCCCAGAATCCCACGTGAAAACAATTACAAAACAATTAACAAACAATCAACTACATCACAAGACGCGCGAAACAGAGTAGCTGTGTGTAACCAGCTGGTGAGTTCAGTCCTGCTGGGTAGAGAAAGCTAATACTAAGGTAAAGCTGGGGGTGAGGGAAGGGAAGGAAGGTACCCTCGCAGCAGCTATGAATAGATTCTGTGGTGCTTCTATCCGGGGTAAATATAAACTAATACTTGTGAGAGAAAGGGACCCCAATGGAGAGCACTCAAACAGATGCACAGAGTACACTAGTGTACTCTGTGCATCTGTTTGAGTGCTCTCCATTGGGGTCCCTTTCTCTCACAAGTACCTGCTGGGTAGAGACCCAGGTGTAGCCCGGTAGTCGGAGCCTAGTACTGAGGTTGCTGCAGCTTACCCACACCGGATTATTTACTGAAGTCACCCGACACCTGGTTCCTGCGTCTGGCTGGTGATTGAGTTGTACTCAAAATTGCTCTTTATTCTGTTATGTTTGTGAGTGTGTTTTTCATATCTTTTACTCCATAAATCATTTGTTATACTTTTTTACGCTATGAGTGTGCCTGTTTTTGTTCTGTTTTTGTAGATATCTTCAAGGAAGTGGTGTTCCCTTCATTCGGGCTGCAGAGACTCTTTAGGATACCATTTGGAGTATTTTTCGGATTTCTATTTTTTATATATTTTCTGGACTTTTATCTTTTATTATCATATAGAATTTTTATTCATGTATTCATTTTTATTTATCCATTTTGTATAGTATAGGTTTTTTTCATCATTTATTGTCTTTGTATATATAGTGGGTTTAGGTTGGCGCCATTTCCCCTTTTTTTTTTTTTTTCTTTTGTGTTTTTATCTATATTACCTACAGTTGGCTGCCTCTTAATTCTATATAATTACTATTTTAATTTAGATTGATTGTTTTATTATATCTATTTTATATATACAGTATATAGAAACCACCTTATTATCAATATGATGAAAAATTGTGAAGAAAGACTAGCTAGAAGACACAAAATTACACTTAATGTGGATATTATACCTGTTGCTGAGAAAGAAAATAATGTTGATTTAAAAAACAACTGTGATATTCTTGATAAATTAACCAAAGACGAAATGCGTCATTGGCTGGACTTACTTTCTCTACAAAATTATTTAGAGAAGAATATAATTCCGAGAGGGCTTAGAATTTCAAAAAAGCCCACTTTTGAAACAGATGATGACTTTTCTAAGAATTGGAATGGGGGCACTGGAGATTTGCTCGGTCTCTCTTATTAAAATGCTGATTACTTATAGGAAGGATAAGTTAAAGATATTGAAGAAAGAGATTGAGAAGATCCAGTGCACCATTAAACCTTTTGAAAATTTAGATGAATTTGTGGAACTTGATAAGGTTGTCAATAAAAGGGTCCTGAAATTTGAAGATGAAATAGCCACCTTCATTAGCTGTAGAAGTACGTATTGTTTCTACTTATTACAATGTCCCTGTGGTCTCCAATACGTGGGGAGAACAGGGAGACCCCTCAAACATAGGCTAGCCGAGCACGTGTACAATATTAAAAGAGGGTTTGAAAATCACAGTGTCTCTAACCATTTTAAAATAGTTCACGGCCAAAACCCTGAAGGATTAACATGTAAAGGGATAGAGTGCCCTAAAATTAACTGGAGGGGAGGTGACAGACTTAGGAATTTGTCCAGAAGGGAAAGCTTCTGGATATATACACTAAGGACACTGACACCTAAAGACTTAAATATAGAGTTTGATCTAGCCTCCTTCCTAAGGGATTAGAAATCACTCTTTATCCACTATGCATTTAATATCTTTATTAACTATCTGTTTCCATTATACAAGCCATTGAATCCCAGAGTTAATCTCTTTTGACATGTAGTAATGTATAGCGTCTGTATTAATGAATTTTATTGTGTTTTAATACGTTTCTGTCATATGTATATGCAATGTAATTTGACACCAAGGGGTTAATTACTTCTTGGAGTATAAATAGGGCTTATTGGCAGTAGCTCCTTATCCTTTGAAAAAGTGACGTCCCCACATCACGAAACGCGTCAGGTGGCAGGAGTTCTAGAGGCACCGTCTGCAGAGGAGGTTCCCAGTTGTTTGAACGGCGCTCAGGCAGTGACGTCAGTGGGACCAGCGCCGGAACACACCAGGGAGGGCGAAGAGAGTCCTGGGCACTGAGTTGCTGCTGAGAGGAGCCACACAGCTGTACAGGCAGTCCTCGTTTTACAACGCTTCGCTTTACAACAAATGGCTTATCTAACGCTATGCAATGCATACCTATATTCATTTTTACAACGCCAAAATGGCTTATCCAACGCTCTTACGACGCTTTGCAACATTGTGTATGTGTGTATATATGTATATATACACATTCACATAAACAGCGTTGCAAAGCATCCTAAGAGCGTATATACAGTATATAATATTATACTATATAATATTATATTATACTATATAATATATTATTTATTATGTTATATTATATATATAATACAGTATATACACTATATAATTTATGTGTGTGCTGCATATCTTATTGCCTGCGTAAAATATTTGGTGTATTTTAGTGTTAAAAATGCCTTCAGGAACGGAACCTTTCATTTAAACAGTGTTCCTATGGGAAAACGTGTTTCGCTTTACAACGTTTCGCTTTACAACGCCATTTTGAGTAACGCATTGTGTCGGATAACCGAGGACTACCTGTACTTGATTTGTAACAAGTAAAAGGGACACCTTAGCAAGCTGCGGACGGCATCCTAGTATTGCACGTGTTACTGCATCCATATGTGAGTTTACATTTGGCTGTTTTTATATATTTTAATAAATTGTGTTGTACTTTCCACACTATCTTGCTGTATTCTCTCCTTATCAATGCCTTCCGAATATCTACTTGGGAGAGGCTAAAGAAGAGGAGGATTGAGAAGATTCGCGTGGGATTCGTGATCACAGCAAGGAAGAGGTTAAAGCACAGATCCTCTCAACTGAAAGTTGCAAGATTTATCGTGTAAGTAGTTCACTGTGGTCGTACTGTCCTGTATGCACCTGTCCAGATATACTGCGCAATTTGTGTTTTTTCTTTAACCCTTTATTAGGGGGGACTAACGAATCCAACTGCAATCGTCATTATGGTTGGGAACATCATTTGGACATTTAAAGGACTGCACTGTATGGACACTTTCTACTGTATTAAGCGCCAGGTATCCCATATGGTTTTTGTACAACTGTCTTGAATGTTTTCCACTTTTGAATAATCTTTCTCACCGTAGAATGATGGCTTTTAAATTGTTTGGAAATGGCCTTATAACCCTTCCCAGATTGATGGGCAGCAACTGCTTTCCTAAGATCATTGCTGATGTCTTTCCTCCTTGGCATTGTATTAACACACACCTGAATGCTCCAGACCAGCAAACTGCTAAAACTTCGGCTTTTATAGAGGTGGTCACACTTGCTGATGATCAATTAATCAAGGGCATTTGATTAGCAGCTTAATTCCTATGGAAGCAGTAAGGGTGTACTTAGTTTTTCACACATAGCTTCTCCATTTTGACTTTATTTTTGTTAAATAAATCATGACACGATGTAATATGTCATGTGTTGTTGTTAATCTGAGGTTGTATTTACCCGATTTTTAGACCTGCTAAGGAACAGATGATTGTTATTATGTCCTGATATGTAAAACCATAGAATTCAAAGAGTGTGTGTGTGGTGTGTGGTGTGTGTGTGTTGTATACACACACGAAAAGATATCCAAAGAGGAGCACACAGGTATATCGACAAAATAATTTATTAATTATATAAAAACAGGGGAGAATGATAAAACGGAGGGGGGCTCCAACCAGACTTCTCAAATCACAGAGGGGACAGCAACAAACAGTACGTTCTTTCATGTGCAAACTCCACTCCCAGAAGACAGTTGTCAAAATGCGTTGGAGCGGGAGTTTTGGGGGACCCCTTTCTTCTCACCATGCTTCAGGGACCGTGCTTCTGTATCAATTGATCATTTTGGTGATGTATCAAGGACTGTGTTCTATGATGGACTGTGTTCTTCGCCTGAACTGACCTTTTTTTTTTTTTTGAGCTTTCATTTTTTTTTTTTTTTTTTTTTTTTTACACTGTCACGGTATTATTAGCTTCTAGTATTTTCAGTATATTTATACTGTGTTTCCTGTGTGTGTGTGCAGCTGTATGCTCTCCCTGTAACCTTGCTCTTTGTTCGAAATATGCATATGCATTTGATACTGTGGATCACCCTCTTCTCCTTCACATTCTCCATACTCTTGGTATTCGGGAACAAAGCTCTATCCTGGATCTCATCCTACCTCTCCCATCGTACTTTCAGTGTCTCTTCTGCTAACACCTCCTCCTCTATTGATCTCTCTGTGCGGGTACCCCAGGGCTCTGTCCTGGGACCTCTTCTCTTTTCTCTGTACACACTCTCTCTAGGTGACTTAATAACATCTTTTGGGTTTAAATATCACCTCTATGCTGACGACACACAAATATACTTTTCAGCACCCGACCTTACACCTGCTATACAGACCAAAGTTTCTGAATGTCTCTCTGCTATATCATCCTGGATGGCCCTCCGTCGCCTTAAACTCAACATGGCTAAAACAGAGCTCCTCATACTTCCTCCCAAACCTGGCCCTACTACCTCCTTCCACATTACTGTTGGAACTACGATCATTCACCCAGTAGCCCAAGCACGCTGCCTAGGGGTCACACTCGACTCCTCTCTCACATTCGCCCCTCATTCAAAACATTTCTAAAACTTGTCGCTTTTTCCTCCGCAATATAACAAAGATACGCCCTTTCCTGTTGCTTGACTGCTAAAACTCTGACTCAGGCCCTCATTCTCTCCCGTCTTGATTACTGTAACCTCCTGCTGTCCGGCCTTCCTGCCTCTCACCTGTCTCCCCTACAATCTATCCTAAATGCTGCTGCCAGAATCACTCTACTCTTTCCTAGATCTGTCTCAGCATCTCCCCTCCTGAAATCCCTCTCCTGGCTTCCAATAAAATCCCGCATCTCACACTCCATTCTTCTCCTCACTTTAAAAGCTTTACACTCTTCTGCCCCTCCTTACATCTCAGCCCTAATTTCTCGTTATGCACCATCCAGACTCTTGCGTTCTGCTCAATGATGTCTTCTTTCTACCCCCTTTTTATCTAAAGCCCTCTCCCGCCTTAAACCTTTTTCACTGACTGCCCCACACCTCTGGAATGCCCTTCCCCTCAGTACCCGACTAGCACCCTCTCTATCCACCTTTAAGACCCACTTGCTTAAAGAAGCATACGAATAGCACTGTGAACATTCTGAACACATGATACATAAAGCTTGGCCCCCTGCAGATGCACTTACCAGAAGTCCCTCCTACTGTCTCTGTACATTCTCCCTACCTACCAATTAGATTGTAAGCTCCTCGGGGCAGGGACTCCTCTTCCTTAATGTTATGTTTATGTCTAAAGCACTTATTCCCATGATCTGCTATTTATATTATCTGTTATTTATTCGATTACCACATGTATTACTACTGTAAAGCACTATGTACATTAATGGCGCTATATAAATAAAGACATACAATACAACATATATATGGCTGTGATATTATCATTTAATGGGGAGGTTACATTATATCATCTTTGGATATTGATTGCCCATTTGTGCTCGCTTTTGGTCATATTAACCTGTATGGTATGTCCAGTGCTCACCTTGTTGTCCCCTCAGCGATTTGAGGAGTCTGGTTGGAGTCCCCCTCCATTTTATCATTCTCCCGTTTTTATGTAATTAATAAATTATTATTTTTTCGATATACCTGTGTGCTCCTCTTTGGAAATCTTTTCCTGTTGTTCCCATATTATTTATATCCTTGGAGCACCACTGTCTATTGATACAATATCATATATCTGATAGCTTTGGGTAACCCTATTGTGTGTGTGATACATATATATATATATATTAGTGTGTATGTGTGTATGTGTGTTGGGTGTGGTGTATACATACGTATATACGTGTATGCACGCACGTTATAAACATATTAGTGGGTTTTGGGGTTCCGAGCTTGTTGAGATTGTGCGTTTAGTACTATGCAGGCCAATTTTCTGTTAAAGGCACCAAACCAGGCGTAAGAGAAACTTAAAATGGCGAAGCTGTATGAAGTGAAACATCTTTGAAGTTTCAGCTTATGAGGACACTTAAAAAAAAAAAATGATCATTACATTGTAATAAAAACGGTGTGACATTTGTTGCTCACATAGAAAAAGAACTCACTGAACAGGGCTCGCATTGCCTTTCACTAAAGCGTTTTCCAGTGGTTGTAGATTTTTATTTATATAGCACCCACGGTGTACTCCGCATTTTACAAACACAGTACAGGCGGTCCTCGTTTATCCGCCGGACTGCGTCCCGCAAACCGCCGTCGGATAACAGACCATTGGATTGTGGGGCCATGTTAATCCGCAGCAGCGAGTGTCGGATAATGCATTCAGTGGACTGCATTATCCATATGAATAATACAATAAGTGCAAAGTCACACAATAGGAAAGGAAATCCCTACCCCAGAGGTTTTACATAAAATGGGCATCACTGTTGGACAATCAGACTACATTAGAAGTATTTCTTTTTCAAGATGCAACATAACACAAAAGGCTCTCCAGGTCGGCTCACAAAATTGCCTGAGAAATTGGTGCTTAACGACATTGCAAACAGTCTTAAATCAAAGATATGCAACAGGGTTGACACTAGGCAGAAAGGGCACAGACAATAATTATGCAGGTAGATTAGAGGATTGGGCAACCCGAGCCTGGATCATTGTTGACATGATTTTCCTTGTAGCCATGTGTTGCAACTCACCAACATTTAATTCCCCACTACAACCACAGTTACACAAAATATTTTCCTCCGTAGTTTGTGGAGAAGTTCCAGGGAGAGAGATGTACAGTAAACTAACAATTTTACTAAACGGAAACCTTATACAAGTGTCATAAAACCAGGCAATGGCATAAAAACTTGTGGAACCAGGTGGATACTGTGATTGTTTTTGATGGATTCTAGGGGAGGTGAATCATTCCCTAGAACAATGATAATCAGAAACATTTTACTTTTGTATGATTTAGTTCCACAAGTTGTTATTGCAACATCAAGAAAATTAAAACTATTCAGTTTCAGCTCCTGCCACTTTATTCATTTAGAAAATGCACTCCTTTCACCTTTTTCGTCAGACTGACATTTTTATTTTTTTGTTCATGGGAAAGAAAAAAACATTAGGTAAAACGAGTGGGGGGGGGGGGAAGGCCTAGAACATCAAAGACCAAATGGTTGTACTTCAATACTAGACCCAGTACTGGTACCTTGGTTGCTGTTAAAGGGTGTTGTGGAAGCTTCAAATACAATGAGAACGTCGCTGGTTGCGGCACACAGGGATATTAACTAAGTAGGTACTCCGTTGGAAAGGCACTGATTTCATGTGGATGTAATCGTACCTTGCCCAGTTTTGCAATAACCAACAGATAAATCAAACCATTCTCACTAGATATGTCCTAATAGTAGATAAGAAAATGAAGCAGGTGCATGGAGATAAATAGTATATCAGAGTTGATCCAAGAAGGGTCAAAAGACTCTCCATATAAAATGCACTCAATGCTAGGACTGATAATGAAGACAACAGTGGTCTACCAGAATTATTACTGTACGTAGCCCGTTATGTCAGTATAGAGTGTTTAGAGTTTATTGTACCTATTGGAGGTAATACCACTACACACTGTCACTATTACTCACTCAACTATGAGGAATTTTAATATTGTACATATGTTTTTAACTATTGATTGTGTTTAATTATATCTGATGCAATACAGTTTTATTATTTTGTTCCAATTTTCCGGTCCTCATGGGTCAATTGACCGACTTACAGTAATAATTCTGGTAGACCACTGTTGTCTTCATTATCAGTCCCAGCATTGAATGCATTTATATGGAGTCTTTTGACCCTCCATGGATCAACTCTGATATACCAGTTTTGCATTACCCTGGATTTTATTCAAGAGACCAGAGATATAGACTATAAACTAATTATGCAAGGATTAATTGATCCTATGTGCGCTCAGGTACATGATGGTTTTTTCATCCTGTGCCATTTGTTGCGTTCCTGCACCTCACTTTTTCCTGTTCCTTGCATGTGTAATTCATAATGTGATAGTTGCAGGTAAATCGCACAGCTTCTACACACAGTCTATAAGTTTTCCATGGAGGTGGCACTTCCACGCGTACAGAATATAACCAAAGCTCATCAAACATAGGAAAAAGTATGCAGACTTTGGGCCTCATGCAGAGAGCAGCGAATTTAAAAATTGGAGAGTTTAATAAAAAGTAGCTTTTTTGGAGAGTTTTATTCTCCATATGCAGAAATGTGCGAATTCTGCAATGCTTTGCATTAATGCGTGTGGCGAGTTAGAATTGGAGAGATGCGCGCTGCAGAAATGTGTTAAAAAAAAATCGCGCATTTTTTTTCCCTTTCCTATAGGCGGCGAGCTCCATGTAATTGCCAACTTTTCTTGGCGAGGCAAATAGTAGCAAATCGCGCCATTTTCTTGGCGCGAACAGCCGCTAGATGCCGTTCGCGGCTCTCTGCATTAGGATATTTTTAAAACTGGAGAGATGTAGGTTCTCGCCAGGCGCGCGGCGAGATTTTGAAAAAGAAAAAAAAAATGGCGCGTTTTCCGTAACTCGCCATTTTCGGCAGTTTTCTGCGCGAGTTTCCCCAAAAAATGGCGAGATTTGAAATAGCGCTGCTCTCTGCATGAGGCCCTTTGTCCAAAATGGAATTTTACTTTTTTTCTTTTTCTTTCGTAGAGATTTGACACAAAGTTTGTACAACATTTAAAAGGAACTAGTTAAAATGTGCTGCATTGGGAAAATGTGATGTTGTGTTGAATTTGTACCTTGAGTTACATGCTGGAAAATAGCAGTGTCACCCATGTATCAGGACACAGGCAGAACTCGGAAGAAAGTCTTTTATGCATTAACGCATTTTAAAGTGGGCTTATATACTTGGCAGAACATATGTTGCATTTTCTTTAACCCAAGTCAATCAAAACGTCAATACGATGTAAAAAAAAAAAAAAAGTAGCAACCCCCTCCCCCCCAAACACATGGGACACAAAGACAGGAGTTAAACTCTTTATTCCATTCAGAGGCATCTGGCAAGTGGAGCTGCGTTGGGGGCACATTACAGATGAAAAATGATCCATGCTTTGCAAATATTAAACTCATTTACAGTATTACTTTTACTGTATCTATTGCCAAAATACTCCAAGTTACCAAGTCTCAATTGAAAATAACATGATTTACCACACTAACAGTCTAGAAATTTAAAGAGATATGACAGTATTTAAATCAGCAGATGTAAATGCAACACCTATCTGTAAAGTAAAAATTCATGGAAAATAATCAAGTTAGGTTTGCTTCAACATGTTAAGAAAAAACAAAGCTGGGCTTGTACTTAAGCCTCAACTAAAGTTCAATATGCTATTTTAATGACTTTTTCATAGTTCAGTATTTTTTTTTTTAATCAACGTAAGAAAAGAAGTTCTAAATACTAAATGAAGTCACTCTCGTCAAGAAGAAAAAAAATGTCATGTTTCTCTCTTAAAACTACAACGTAAGTTCTGAGTTCTTTTTATTTATTATAACCAATTAGTAAAGTATAGAGAAGTATATGGAAAAAAAAAATAAAGAAAACACTTCAGACCATTTAAAAAAAAAAAAAAAAAAAAAAAAAAAAAAAGCTCTAATCTGTACAACAATGATCTTTGGGAAAATTATCTATTCTATGCAGAAATGCCTCTATTTCAATATGAATCTAAGAGGTAGATCAACAAAATGATGAAACAAATGGTTTTTGCTAGTTGTGCCCCTCAAATCAGTGCAGCATGGTGATTGTGATCATCTCATGCACAAAAACATCACAAAAAAAAAAAAAAAAGAAAAAAGGATAAGAGGTAAAAATCGCATGGCTCTGTGAAGACCACACACACAGCAGTCTTTATGCACCATGTGTCGCCACATTTTCAAAACTGAGGTAGACTGAAGTTTATTGTAGAAACTTGAATGTGTAATATTACCACAATCATTCAAATTACATTCTGAAATTAAAAGAATTTGGTAGCTTTCCTTTTATCCCTGCCTTTTGACTTTTTTTTTCTTCTCTGTAGCCTTTTGTCTGCCAGAGGGGCAAACCACACATTGCATGACTTTGCATGACATTGCATGACTGCTTTGCATGAATTTGCTTTGCATGAATTTGCATGAATTTGCTTGCATGACTTTGCTTTGCATGACATTGCATGACTGCTTTGCATGACATTGCATGGCTGCTTTGCATGACTTTGCATGAATTTATTTTGCATGACTTTGCATGACTTTGCATGAATTTGCTTTGCATGAATTTGCATGAATTTGCTTTGCATGACTTTGCATGAATTTCCTTTGCATGACTTTGCATGAATTTGCTTGCATGACTTTGCTTTGCATGACATTGCATGACTGCTTTGCATGAATTTATTTTGCATGACTTTGCATGAATTTGCATGAATTTGCTTTGCATGACTTTGCATGACTTTGCTTGCATGACTTTGCATGAATTTGCTTTGCATGACATTGCATGACTTTGCTTTGCATGAATGTGCACGACTTTGCTTTGCATGAATTTGCATGACTTTGCTTTGCATGACTTGCCCCTTTGGCAGCCAACAAGCTAATAATGGTTGGTTGCAAAAAAAATAATAATAATAAAATGTGCATAAACCCTGCTGTAGCTATTTGAAGCCACAATAGACGGTTGTACTTGGCTTTTAAACCTTCCAAGTGGCTTTGTGTGGCCCTTTACTGCGGCTGGATATGTAAACGTAGCCTGTCACCTTCCGTATGACCAAACAAAACGTTTGACCCTCCCCAGGTTCCCTCTCCCAGTCACGGTAACTGAATGTAATATGCGGTGATCTGATGGGAAGCATAGGTTGATGGCCGTGAGGGGGGGGGGGGGGAAGGGGGGAGGAAGAAAAGGGAGGGGGGGAAAGGGTGGGAAACGAAAAACAAATGAAAATTAAAACAAAAATTAAAAAAAGAAATATATATAGATATCTATATCCATATATAGATATCTATATATAGATATCGATATCTATATATCATATATGGATATATAGATATCATATATAGATATATATATATATATATATATATATATATATATCACATATATAGATATCTATATATACATATAAAGACAGATATCTATACAGATATCTATCTATATATATATGCTCCCACAGATCAAGTGTTCTACCAAACTGACGATGAAGCTTGCTCTTTGAACAGAATGGCAAAGTCCAAACCGGCTGCAAATGTTTAAATGTAGCATTATTAGGTAGTGATGGTCAAAGGCACAAAGGGTTCATTGCATTCAACCAAGCAGCACAAAATAAAAAAAAATTAAAACAAATCCAGTCTTATAGCAATCTAAAAATATTTTTTTCCCCAAACCCAGTTGGCCTCTTTCCATCACTTCCTTGTGTCCTGTGCCCAGAAAAAGTACCGTCAAACTATTTTCATCATATAATAAAAGAAAATGAAACGGCATTGCTGCTATCAGTATGTTGGTGTCTTTCAGTATCTATTGTGAACATTCACTGAATTTTATAGCAAAAATGGTGTGGAAGGCCTCAGGAAAACCGAAGCATTATCTCCCCATCTCATACTCCCATCAGCCATCAGCGAGTAGCTGCATACTGCTCTCCCCGACTAAATTATATTTTAGCGCTTCTAGCTGCTGGCTGATATTTTATTTTTTTATTAAAAAAATAAAATGCTCACGAACTATTAGCTTTATAAAGTATACAAAATACCAAAAAAAAAAAAAAAAAAAAAAAAAAAAAAGCAAAAAGGAACAATTTCTCACTGAGGTACTAGATGCCTGAGGTAGTTTAGTAAAATGCATATTTATCTTTTTATGCCCTGGCCAACACCATTCTACACTTCCCTTAGGTTATTCATGGCAGTGTTAAGTAAAAATGCAACCAAATTTAAAAAAAAAAATGCCACTTGTTCAACACTGGGACTAACACTTAAACTCATGTCAGTACCCTTCATCAACACTAACCCCTCCAATAATCCCACCCTCTACTTTTTAATTTTAATATAACTGGACATATAAGAGCAATGCCTTTTCTTTTTGAACCAGAGAACTCATAAGAGAAAGCTTCATTAAACAAAGTTCTAAAATTGTTGGGGGGTATAAGAACAATAATAAAAAAAAAATACTAACAAGGTTTATGTTAACTTGTGAGAATAGATCAAAAGGGAAGTGAAGGGGTCCTTATTTTTTTCTCTTTTGTTTTTTTTCCTCTTTTTTTCAATTTTTTTTTTTTTATTTATTTTTAAAGCTGGGTTTCAAAAGTTTGAGAGCCTAAAGTATACATTCTCACAGAGACAGTTCAATGGTTGCCTGGTCCTCAAACAGGTGACGAGCTAGGTGGCATTTTCACCACATAGCATCGACAGGTGTGGGTAACCTGTCTAATACACAGTCTGTCTTTGGTCTGGCATCTGTCTCTGTGAAAGGCCATTTCCTGAACCTTTATTTTCGTCTTGGCTGGGGCTGTCCGCTTTGCGCCGTCTTCTGCTGTTGCTGCTGCTGCCTTCTTACCTGAGCCAGTATTTCCTGAATTTTCCTCTGTGCAAGCTGCAAGATAAGAGTGTAACGTTCAGACAGCTGTGCATGAATTAGGACACCCAGGCAAGAGGTGACCATGTCCACAGGGGCTACATTTCTTCTATTTCAACAATGTTTGTGCCCATAGTGTACGACAGTGGTCTGTTGAGCGCAAGAAAATCACTTGCATACTTTGACATGGTGTATGGTGACATTTTAGTCATTTAGACATGTATTACAGATTCTGGAGTTATAGGCTGTGTGTTGCAGGCATTTAAGACACCACAAAGAGAAAGATTCCCCTTCAGCATTTGAGGAAACAAATATGAATACAATTATCACAGCATAGACGATCTTTTAAGTTTTAAGCCTCACGTACCTGGCTTGCATAAAAGTGGCCGGTTATTTTAACAACCACTTGGTCATTTTCATCGGGGGTTTGATCACGGGGTACCACAACTTCTGCACTTGTGAGATTCTGAAGCTCATTTACCTTTACAAACAGAAGGGGAAAAAAAAACACAACGCTGTAACATACTGCAATACAAAGCATAATTTCCATTATTTTATTCCTATTTAAAAAAAAATGCATGCTAAAGAGCTTATTTTTTTTTTTTTTTAAACTTTTTTTAAAATGCAATAAAAATTATGCAATAAATCATCAATTGCCTTTTACTATATTTCTGTCATCCCAGCCATGTGTTGCAGGTGTTTTTATGATGTGTATTCTGTGACCGCTTTAGACAGCTGCTTTTGTGGAAAGATTTCTAGCTGCGATTTCTCGTTGTAGTGTATGAAGTCTTTTTGTTTGTATTTCCATTTCAAAAAGCAAATAACATTTTTGGGAATAACACCCACACTGCATATATACTATTGTTTCCTACTGTAATCCCCATTTTCTCTCACATTTTGCAGTGTGGAGACAACAGATTTTATTTGTATTTATCTCTGCCATTAAAAAAAATGGATGCTGCTTCCTGTTATGGAAACAATACAGATGAGTCGTGAATAAAATCTTATTTGTATAAAAAGTTTTTTTAAAGCAAACTAAACGTGGCGTGTTTTTCTAACCCAATGATTTCAATGCCAGGGGGGCCGTCAACGCAGTGCTTTGCAATAAAAGGCTTTGCACGGCACTGGCAACAAACGAGTTAGGATCAGTGGCATAGCTAGACATGCTAGGGCCACCGGGCAAAAAAACAATAATTCAGGGCGCCATTAATATTAATACTGACTGCAATTTTTTTCTCCCCCCCCCCCCACATCCTCTCCCTGATCCTTGTTCTCATCATCCCTACTCTGCATTATCTCCCCCTCCCTATCATAATCATCTCTCCTCATCCTCCCTTCCCCTCCCCCCCACCATAATCACCTCTCCCCCCCCCACATAATCACTTCCCCATCTCTCTTCCCCACACCCCATCACCTCTCCCCCCATCACCTCTCCCCCCCCATCACCTCTCTCCCCCCCTCCATCACCTCTCTCCCCCCCTCCATCACCTCTCTCCCCCCCTCCATCACCTCTCTCCCCCCCTCCATCACCTCTCTCTCCCCCCCATCACACCTCTCTCCCCCCCATCACACCTCTCTTCCCCCCATCACACCTCTCTTCCCCCCATCACCACTACCACCTCTCTCTCTTCCCCCATCATCATCACCATCACTATCATTACCTCTCTCTTTCCACATCATCATCACCTCTCTTCCCCCATCATTATCATCACCTCTCCCTCCTCCTCCTCCCCCCATGCCTACCTGTGGGTGATCCGATTTTAAACAAAAGCCGGCAGAGGAATCAGCAGCTGTTACACAGCAGAGCAGGACAGTAGGGGAGGAGCTCGCTCTGGTGGTCTGACCCAGAAGTCTTTCTCACTTCCGATGTTTGGTGCTAGAGCGCTCCTTACCTGCTGTCCTGCTATGCTGTGTAACAGCTGATGAATCCTCTGCTGGCTTCTGTTTAATGCCGGGGCCACCACGGCATACAATCTCTCCCACTTGTCTGAAGAGAGCGATGGGCTGCCGACAGGGGGAGGGGGGAGAAAGGGCCCCCCAAGAGCGCGAGCCTCTGGGCTACAGCTACACCACTGGTTGGGATGCTCCCATATCTGCATTTTTTTCAATTTGTCTTCATCAGTGTTTAGAAAATAGGTACTTCACCACTGTAAAAGATATTCTACAGTCAGTGCAATAAAAAAGTCTGACTGGTTTTATTGCCAATACAGCCACCTTTGTACTAAAAAACATTGCTCAGTTACCGTTTTGCCTCCTTTTCCAATAACTCGTCCAGCAGCATAAGATGGCACTTTAATGTGAGCCTCAAGCTTCACCTCCTCCTTGGGTCCAAAGAAGTTTTCTTCTTTAAGTTTACCATAGATTCTTCCTTGAGCCTGCATGAGAAAATCAAACCACGTCAGGACTCCATACGTGAGGTGCAAAAAAATAAAAAAAAAAGACCATTCATTCTAAAGCAACATTGGCAGCAGCACAACTAATAGGAAAAACCACAAACTAAAGCTATAAGATTATAAATATATAGTCATTACCAATATGTACCATAACACAATAATATTATATACACACAATATATACATATATATTTACATGGGCGTCCGCAGAAATGTTTTCAGGGGGGGGCATAATTTTAACTAGACAGAGAGAGAGAGTGGGTGTGGGGGGTGTGTGGGTGACGGGGTGGGTGACTGACACTTGGGTGACTGACTGACACTTGGGTGGGTGACTGACTGTGGGTTGGTGTCTGTATTCATTCACAGACAGACAGACACAAACACACACACACCCTCCCTCTCAGACTCTCCCCCCCTCAGACACACACACACACACACACACACACACACACACACACACACACACACACACACACACACACACACACACACACACACACACACACACACACACACCTTGTCTGGTGCCACTCTAATGCAGATAGTCCCAAGGTGTAGCCCCATCTCTTTCTTACCCCCTCTCTTCTTCATTCACTCTCTCCTCACCCCTCTCTTCCTCACTTCCTCTATTACACCCCCTGTCTCCTCACTCTCCCCCCTACATCAATTATCCCTCTGTGACTCAAACACACTCCCTGAATCCGCCCTCCTCACATTCATTCCCTCCCCCCCTGATCTCAGACACACACTCAGACACACACTCAGACACACACTCAGACACACACTCAGACACACACTCAGACACACACTCAGACACACACTCAGACACACACTCAGACACACACTCAGACACACACTCAGACACACACTCAGACACACACTCAGACACACACTCAGACACTCGCAACAAGGGGGAATCGGAGCAGGGGGGGGGAAACGGAACGGGGGGGCCGGAGCAGGGGGGGAATCGAACGGGAAGGGGGGACCGGAGCAGGGGGGGGGGAAATCAGAACGGGGGGGACCAGAGCAGGGGGAAGATTTTGGAACGGGGGGGATCGGAGCAGGGGGGGGGGGGGGGAAATCAGAGCAGGAGGACAAGGGGGAAGCGAGAGTGGCATGGAGCAGTAGTCACCTGACTTGCTCCATGCAGGAAAGGGCGGGCCTCGCTATGCAAGCTCAGATAGCGCTTGCGAGGGCAAAAAAATAAAAAATCCTGGCAGCGTGCCAACACGCGCCAGCCAATCAGGAGACAAGGGAGGTTGTTTTTTTTTTTGCAGAGACGCGCGCGCTTCCTTGCACATCGTGAGCGCGCTAAATCCTGTCACGCCAGTGCCCTCTGTCCCCCGCTGATGGCGGCCCTGGATCCAAGGGGTGGCAAGCGCCCCCCCTTGCCCCCTCCTGCGGACGCCCATGTATATTTAGTACCACGAAGACAGTCAGCACACTGATGTAGAGCAAAGAGCAGATGCTAGTCCCATAGAGAAACACACAGCATAAATACCCGTCCAAGGACCAGTAAAAGAGACAGCATACAGCAGGGAGTAATCCAAAGGCAATTGTATTGAAAACAACAGTTACACGAAAGCCAACCTTTCGGTCCCACAAGGAGACCTTCCTCAGGGCCGTGCAAGGTCCTTGGACTGGTATTTATGCTACATATATATATATATACATATGTATATTTAAATATATATGTGTGTATGTGTATATATATGTGTGTGTGTGTGTGTATGTGTGTGTGTGTGTGTGTGTGTGTGTGTGTGTGTATGTGTGTGTGTGTGTGTATATGTGTGTGTGTGTATGTGTGTGTGTGTGTATGTGTGTGTGTGTGTGTGTGTGTGTGTGTGTGTGTGTGTGTGTGTGTGTGTGTGGTGGGCCGGTGTGTGAGAGTGTGTGTGTGTGGTGGGCCGGTGTGTGTGTGTGTGTGGGGGGCCGGTGTGTGTGAGTGTGTGTGGGGGGCCGGTGTGTGTGAGTGTGTGTGGGGGGCCGGTGTGTGTGAGTGTGTGTGGGGGGCCGGTGTGGGTGTGGGGGGGCCGGTGTGGGTGTGGTGGGCGCGGTTGTGTGTGTGGTGGGCGGGTGGGGGCGGTTGTGTGTGTGGTGCGCGGGTGGGGGCGGTTGTGTGTGTGGTGGTCGGGTGGTTGTGTGTGGTGGGCGGGTGGTTGTGTGTGGTGGGTGGGTGGTTGTGTGTGTGGTGGGCGGGTGGTTGTGTGTGTGGTGGGCGGGTGGTTGGGCGGGTGGTTGGGCGGGTGGATGTGGTGGGCGGGTGGATGTGCTTGTGGTGGACGGGTGTATGTGCTTGTGGTGGACGGGTGGATGTGGTGGGTGGGCGGGTGGATGTGGTGGGCAGTGTTGGTGGATGTGGTGGGATGTGTTGGTGGGTGTGAGTGTTGGTGGGTGTGTGCATAGGCAGGAGTGTGTGTATGAGCGTGTGTGTATGAGTGGGAGCGTGTGGTGGGCAGGTGGGGTCGGTTGTGTGTGTGGTGGGCGGTTGTGTGTGTGGTGGGCGGGTGGGGGCGGTTATGTGTGTGGTGGGCGGGTGGGGGCGGTTATGTGTGTGGTGGGCGGGTGGGGGCAGTTATGTGTGTGGTGGGCGGGTGGGGGCAGTTATGTGTGTGGTGGGCAAGTGGTTGTGTGTGTGTGGTGGGCGGGTGGTTGTGTGTGTGTGTGGTGGGAGGGTGGTTGTGTGTGTGTGGTGGGCGGGTGGGTTGTGTGTGTGTGGTGGGCGGGTGGGTTGTGTGTGTGTAGTGGGCGGGTGGTTGTGTGTGTGTGGTGGGCGGGTGGTTGTGTGTGTGTGGTGGGCGGGTGGTTGTGTGTGTGTGGTGGGCGGGTGGTTGTGTGTGTGTGGTGGGCGGGTGGTTGTGTGTGTGTGTGGTGGGCGGGTGGTTGTGTGTGTGTGGTGGGCGGGTGGTTGTGTGTGTGCGGTGGGCGGGTGGTTGTGTGTGTGGTGGGTGGGTGGTTGTGTGTGTGGTGGGTGGGTGGTTGTGTGTGGTGGGTGGGTGGTTGTGTGTGTGGGTTGTGTGTGGTGGACGGGTGGTTGTGTGTGTGGTGGGCGGGTGGTTGTGTGTGGTGGGCGGGTGGTTGTGTGTGTGGTGGGCGGGTGGGGGCGGTTGTGTGTGTGGTGGGTGAGTGGTGTCAGTTGTGTGTGTGGTGGGCGGTTGTGTGTGGTGGGCGGGTGGGGGCGGTTATGTGTGTGGTGGGCGGGTGGGGGCGGTTATGTGTGTGGTGGGCGAGTGGTTGTGTGTGTGTGGTGGGCGGGTGGTTGTGTGTGTGGTGGGCGGGTGGTTGTGTGTGTGTGGTGGGCGGGTGGTTGTGTGTGTGTGTGTGTGGTGGGCGGGTGGTTGTGTGTGTGTGGTGGGCGCGTGGTTGTGTGTGGGTTGGGCGGGTGGTTGTGTGTGTGTGGTGGGCAGGTGGTTGTGTGTGTGTGGTGGGTGGGTGGTTGTGTGTGTGTGGTGGGCGGGTGTGTGTGTGGTGGGCGGGTGGGGGCGGGTGTGTGTGTGGTGGGCGGGTGGGGGTGGGTGGTGTGGTGGGCGGGTGTGTGTGGTGGGCGGATGGGGGCGGGTGTGTGTGGTGGGCGGGTGTGTGTGTGGTGGGCGGTTGTGTGTGCGGTGGGTGGGTGGGGGCGGTTGTGTGTGTGTGGGGGGCGGTTGTGTGTGGTGGGCGGGTGGTTGTGTGTGGTGGGCGGGTGGTTGTGTGTGGTGGGCGGGTGGTTGTGTGTGTGGTGGGCGGGTGGTTGTGTGTGGTGGGCGGGTGGTTGTGTGTGGTGGGCGGGTGGTTGTGTGTGGTGGGCGGGTGTTTGTGTGTGGTGGGCGGGTGGTTGAGTGTGGTGGGCGGGTGGTTGTGTGTGGTGGGCGGGTGGTTGAGTGTGGTGGGCGGGTGGTTGAGTGTGGTGGGCGGGTGGTTGTGTGTGGTGGGCGGGTGGTTGAGTGTGGTGGGCGGGTGGTTGTGTGTGGTGGGCGGGTGGTTGTGTGTGGTGGGCGGGTGGTTGTGTGTGGTGGGCGGGTGGTTGTGTGTGGTGGGCGGGCGGTTGTGTGTGGTGGGCGGGCGGTTGTGTGTGGTGGGCAGGTGGTTGTGGTACAAACGTACATACACATGCACCAAGTCAAGAAAAAAAAGAGTAACATATATTACTTGGCAGAATGTACACTTAAAACACGTCAGTCAGAGGTGCCTACAGGTTATTGCTCTGTAAAAGTCATGCTGCATATAAAAATATTAAAGTACAAAAAAACCCATCTAAAAATCTCTATAAAAAACATGCTTTTCCCGTTCTTGCGCCAGGATGTTGCATGATAAGAGCAGCAGGGCTTCAGTTACATAGTGCATAAGATTCCTCTTCAGCTGGTATTTGTCCAAAGTTTGTGATGTCATGAAGTACTTTTAATCTGTCCCAGATAGTGGGATTTTTAGGTCATGTGACTGTCTAGACTGAAAGCCGGTTGCCATTCAGAGATGTCACAAATAGATATACCCACGCTGTACAAGTAAAAAAAAGGAAGCCTCCCAATAGGAAGTGAGTCAATGTTCCACGAGAAGACACACTTGTAATTATTTTCTCTTTTAGGAAGACTGCACCACAGCAATGAAGCCCAAACATGGCAAACTTCTAAAGAAACCGCTCAGAAAGACTACGATTAAAATAATAATAATAATAATAATAAATATATTAATTTTTTTATTGAAGTGTAGGTAGAGGAGTCTCCTGCCATGAAATGCTTTCCAAGTCTAATACACTATACTATTTATTCTCTTTTACTGGTTTAATACAGCAATAAACTCCAAAATGCACTTAAATCAAAACTCATGCAACCTTGTTTTCCTAATGTTGGTTTTGTACACAATTATTTATAACTTCTTTATGTTCCTTTAAAGCAGCAATACTACATCTTCCCCCCCACCCCCCGAACCCCCACTTTTTAAATATTTTTATATTTAAAGCATGTGACAAAATATAATCCTACATTCTTACATTAAGCTGGAAATCGTTTGGGGCGCCTGTTATAAATCCCGATTGACTAAAGCAGCCATGGTCAGTCACACAGTAACTCAGCAGCAACAAATTATATTACAAATGTAACTATCTATTGTTACAGGTTTGCAGCTCAAACGGCTGAGAATATTGGCAGCAAATAATCACAAACAGGAACGTGTTGCAAAGATCTTGCACTGCTTGGGAGGTTAGATGCAAATGTTCCCTGCAGTTTGAGCTATAAACTGTAACAATAAATAATGTTACCTTAGTAGCTACAATGTATCCATATATTACTGAGTTACACTAACACTTTATATATAAAAATAAGGGGGGAGGGGGAGTTGGAAAGTAGTATTGCCACTTTAAAACTCATTAAAAATGGAAGAGCTGAATTAAAAAAAACTATTATGTAATGCTACAAAACAGATAAAAAATGATTTTATGTTTTTCTGCTTTAAAGCTGCAGTTCAAGCAATATTCTACATGTATTTTTTTTTAAATAAATCAGTTATGTACTATGAGAAAATACTTGTAGCATTTTTTAACTGTATTCTTATGTAACAAGCATTTTTGTTTCTATTGCAACCATTTACAAAGTCACATCCCCTTCCTCTTCTGAGACAGGCTCTGGCTCGAGCCCTGCTCTCTCTCTAGCAGTGCACCAATTGTATCTAGTGCCTGCCTGGTCACATGATCTTCCACAGAACTTTGAATCTTGGGTCATTTTCTGCAGCCCTAACAGTGATATAAAGCAGGGGTGCGCAAACTCTTTGCCTTGCACCCCCCTCCCTTACCTAGTCTGGCATTTAATTTAAATGCCTTGGGGAAGAGAGTGGGGGGGCTTCTGTAACCGCATTTCCCCCCCCCCCTCCTCAAAAAAAAAATCTCACGACCCCAGTTTGCACACCCCTGATATAAAGAACCCCCGAGCTGAATCTTCAGCGATCGATTACAGGAGAACGGATCTATCACCAACTTAGCTAATCACTTGTCAGTGTGCAGATTGTATGGATAAACAGCAGCTTGAACTACTGCTTTAATGCCTTTGCTTTAGACCTAATACTCAAGTATGGGGCCACCTTGTGGCGATACCATGCATCCTTCCACATTACCATAGTATTTGTTGCACAGTGCACTCTAAAGGTTGTTCCGTATTTCCACCATGTTACGTTTTATATCAAATACACCACTTGCATTGAAAGGTCTGCAGAATCTGTGTTTCTTTCGTAGGTGTAGCCATGTGTCCTCTTGGCTACTAATCTGCCCTACCCAACACATAAGCCCTGGTACCAGTGCAGACAGTGTTAGGGTTAAATTTATTCCCTTGCTGCTTCAGCAGTTAACAACTTCCTTGAGTGACCGGGGGGGGGGCGAAGGCTAATGTGCTGCCCTATCAGGGGCTCAAACCAGGGACACCCCCCTTTCCCCACCCCCGCGTACAAAAGGGACTGCAGGTCCAAATGTAGAGGTTGTTGGAAGTGTGGACCCAGGGCTCTGGCCACCTTCCTTCCCCTCCCGCAATGGAGTGGGATACTACCCCTTACTCCACCAGGTGGTAGGGGAGCAAAGGATAGACCTTTGTGGCCTCAAGCCCTGGGGGTTGAGTCCAGGGACCCTAAGAAGAGCGTATCTATTGTATGCTGTGTACGGATGTACTATGAAGAATAAAGACCAGTTGCTGTTTTTATACTCCTGCCCGTGACTGCAGTTTATCAGGGGGAGTGAAAGAGAGTTTTCCTGCAGGAACTGCTCCCAACTCTGCTGGAAATGGAGGCGCTGCACCAAGAAAGAGCCGAGAATATCTTGAAAGCCTGTCCTGTCTTCCCCACTAACATCGGCGGACACTCAGCAATCCTGTAAGCCTCACAGGTACAGCACAGCGAGAGTACAGGTAGCAGTGAAATCTCCCACAGGGTGGGGGGACACAGGTGTTAACTTATTTTGCACTTGTTTCCATTTGAATTATTCTTCTTTACATTAATGTCTTGTATTTTTTATTTTTATTTTTTAGAGTAGCAAAGCTACACGGCAATATTATTATGCATTATACCTTAAACTGGGCTTCTGGCGGTCCGGTGATGATCACCATTCTCAACTTGGCATCTGGTCCCTCTGCAGGAGCAATCTGAAAAGCAACACCAACAGTGAGAAGTCAGAAACCACCAGCCACAGAAAACCTGATATTTTATTGGTTATCAACAAGTATGGCAACTTAGAATGCTAAACACAACACAGGCAATCCCAGAGCAGGGGGAGAAAACAGCACAAGAGAAGGATATCCTGGAGTTACTGGACGAGCATGCTCACGGCCCACAAAGGGGAGCCATTAGCAAGCATGAAACAGACGTATGTTCATGTTCATCCAATTAACAGTATCATTGTCTGCAAAAGAACCTAGTTTTCCCAAAGTGTTGAAGTGGCTGCAAGAGCTCGGCAGACTAATACAAATATCCATGACTGCAGAATGAGTCATTCCCACATTTACATGTGGAAAATATAGAATGTTGACCCATCATTGAGTAGCTTTGGCCAAGGTTTTAATTATAGGGTCTGCAATGGAACATAGATTTATGAAAGTGTCATGAAAAACATGCAGGATTATTGGTACGTTGCTTGCATAGACTTGTTGAGCTTGTTTAAATGTAGGAGAAAGAGAATCAAGATAATTGTACCTTAATAGAGGCTCCCGCAAATCGGGAAAGTTGTTTGATGTGTTGTCCTTGCTTGCCGATAATTGCTCCCACAGCTAAAGCCGGGATAAAGAGATGAACAGTCTCTGACTCTGGTTGTTGCTGAAAGGAAAAAAGTAATAAAAAAAACAAAAAGTTCTTAATTCATTGATTTACAACATGAAGTCCCCATCATACATTGTGAGAAATGCAAGTAAACAATTGTGGTTAACGTAACTTTACAAGTGTATGGTTTTTTTTTTCAACTTATTTTTTTCTTATTGGCAATTTTCAATTGGGATACAGAAGATAAAATTGGAGCGGTAAGGATGTCATATAGCAAAAACCATGATTCAAACAGTCCAGACCCATAGATTCATATATAACGAATATCCAAATTGTTAGGGTCCTCCTTAACGTCCTATAATAACTCTACGACCAAATAATAATGGACACAACATAATGGACAACAAAACAAGGGGAAATGAGGGGGAGGGGGGGATAAACATCATTTATAAAAGGTCCAAGATTATTTTTCTTGTATGCTACAAGTCATACCAAGTATTCAAAAGGGATCATTATTACTCAAGCTCTGTGCCAGACTAGTCCAGGAGGATCTTCGTCTCCTGTCTACACACAAGTCATTTCTCTGATATCTCTCTGGCCCCCTTCTTTAGCAAACCATGGGTCCATGGTCTGGGAGAACATGTCGCAGCGCTCTCCTCAGGAAAGTCGTAATTGTTTTTCCATCGTAGAGATATGCCATATTCTACGTTTTACCATGGCCAGAGAGGGGGCTACCTGCTCTTTCAAGGACACCGCAATACAGCATCTCGTGGCTGATATGATGTGGGAAATTAGTTTGGCTGAGGCTCTTGACACATCTTGAACTGGTCTGCCTATTAATAAGTAGATAAACCCGTCCCCAAAGGAGGGCGAGTTTCGGGCAATTCCACCATATATGTGACATTGAGCCATTTTGTCCACAACCTCTAAAACAGGCCAGCGAGTGGGAGTTGAATATTGCATGGTGACTAATTGGAGTCAAATACCAGCAAAATAATAATTTATAGGAGTTCTTTTTGACCACAGTGCAGATCGAACTTTTTACTGCAGCTTCCCAGACATCAGCCCAGTTTCATCATCCAGGACCTCACCCAGCTGCTACTCCCATTTTAGCATTAGAAATATTTATCTGAACCCGAGCTAATTAGGGAATAATACAAGGCAGAAATCATGTCCCTCTCTTGAGATCTATTCGTAAATAAAGATTCAAAATAGGTGCGTGTAGATGGATCACCTGTCTCGCAGGACTGAGTGACAAAATGTTTAACCTGTAGATATCTGAATATTTCCGAGAGTGGCGGTTTCTTTTTTTTGTAGTTCTGGAAATGGCATAATCCCAGTATCTGTGAACAGATCGCCCACTCTGGTAATATTTGCTTCCCTCCAAACTTGGGATGCCCCTATCGGTCTGCCTGGGTCAAAATCTGGGTTACCAAAAAGCGGGATCATGGGGGAGCAGACTTTTGTAAGTTTGAATTTAAATTTCAGACTGTCCCAGAGTGACAGTGAATGTCTGATCACTGGGTGAGAGATAGAGTTCGGCGGCCTGCAAGATTTGGTCAGCCATAAGAGAGTTTTAATATCTGCTGGTTTGGACACAACATTCTCTATATATCCACCCAGCCTCTCG
This sequence comes from Ascaphus truei, assembly GCF_040206685.1. Lineage (NCBI taxonomy): Eukaryota > Metazoa > Chordata > Amphibia > Anura > Ascaphidae > Ascaphus > Ascaphus truei. The sequence goes on along the minus strand of NC_134484.1, from coordinate 378,980,689 downwards.
TTTGTGGCTCCGAGTTCCAGAGCAGAATCTGACTCATCTGGGAGGCCTGATAGTATCTTAACAGGTTAGGAAAGCCTAGCCCCCGTTTTATCGTGGGTCTATATAGTACCTCTCTTGACCCTTGGGCGCTTCCTATTCCATACAAATTTTGTGATGTTGGATTGGAGGTCCTCAAGATCTCTAACCAGAATCTTAATAGGGGAGTGCGGAAAAAGTACATTATACATGGAAGGAGATTCATTTTAATAGATGCAATATTGTCTATCCATGAAATATTATTTTTACCCCATGCTTCTAGATCTTTCTTCAGGTTTTTAATTAGTTTGGTGTAGTTGAATTTGTATAGAGTTTCATATGATTTAGTGATATTGATTCCAAGATAGGGGATATAATGAGTTTGCCATGAAAAATTGAAATTAAGTTTTAAGCGATTGACTAGATCATTGGGCAAGTTGACCGCAAGTGCCACAGATTTGGTGTAATTTTGAAGCCCGACCTATTATTGGGGTTCAATCTAATGGAGGACGCCAGGGGATGGAGTGCAAACAGCAGGGGAGACAGGGGGCACCCCCTGCCTAGTGCCATTGGTTATTTGAATTTTATTAGAGATGAGGCCAGCGCATCTGACTCTAGCTGAGGGGTGCTGGTATAGACCTCTGAAACTCATATTCTTAAGTACAGAGAATAGGAAGTCCCAGTTGAGGCTATCAAAGGCCTTTTCGGCGTCTAGAGAGGCATAGGAGTGGCGTATCCCCTGCGCTCTCTGAGTGCGTCACATCTACAATGCGGCGTACAGTATCTACAGCTTGTCTAGTAGGGATAAAACCCACCTGATCGTGGTGCACCAGATACGCCATGTACTCATTCAGTCAGTTGGCTAATATCTTGGCAAATAATTTCAGGTCAGTATTAATGAGCGAGATAGGGCGATAGCTCAAACAGCTTGTAGGGTCCTTCCATTTCTTAAGAATCACCACAATATTAGCTGAGGCCATTGTGTCAGGAATAGACTCTACTTACATAAATGTATTGATTAAAACACTCAGTTGGGGGCGATAGTTTTGGAATTTATTTTGTAATACAACCCAGACAAAACCATCGGGACCAGGAGATTTAAGGTTTTTGAGGCCCCTAATTGCCAACATATTTCATCGCAGGAATTTTACGGATAAGTTTTGATAGTTGTTCAGGCGTTACAGTTGTGAGGTGACATGACTGTAGGATTTGAGGGAGACTAGTTTTAGGAGGTGGATGTGTGGCCCTGTCAGTCCTGTTATAAAGTTCCAGATAGAATTTTCTAAATTCCTCCACAATTTTGGTTGGGTCATGGGATAGGACCCCATGTTTAAGAGCTATGGCCTGGACTAGTCTATCTTTTTAAAACAACTTATTGGTGTATTACCCATACATAATTCTCGGTAACGTCGTTTAAGGAACATAGTAGACTGTATCAAACTTTACAATATTGCCTGCACAATATGCAGAATTTAAATTAATATTTATTAAGTCTCCCATAATGTCCTGCAGGTCAAGGATAACAATTGAAGGTCAAGGATAACAATTGGGTATATTTTTGTGGTGACTGATGAGATGTGCGGTAATTCTAGTAACAGTAGCACCTACATGCACAAGGCTTACCCCAAACGGTGGATAAGAAGAAGAACTTGTAGGTGAAGAAACTCCCACTGAAGGAGGTGGCATTCCTGAAGATGATGGTGGGAAGAGGCCCAATGCGTTCAGATTCAGACCAGGAATTAAATGAGCTTGGAGCTGTAACAGAATAAAACATTAAACTCTGAGTAACCACATCTACACCATTTTGTGTCACCATTTGGAAACCTTTCTGTAACCCCTCCGTTAACTACCTCAGACTAATCTGTTTCTTGCCGATGTGGGGGCCTGAGTTCGTGCTGCGTGTATTTACCAGCTGAGCACGTGTTCATATGTCAGACACTGGGCACGACACTAGGGCAGTTACAACAATTTTAAGAACAATAGAAAAAAGTATAAACAACTCTCACCATCACAGCGAGCCTCGCTGGTTTGAGGATCACACAGTACCATTGTTACACTTACAGTACAACCCGAGCGCTGCGCAATCCGAGGTATTGAAGAGTCTTAGATTACCTCTGACAACCCTGTGTCCTAGAGAACCCTGGTATATGTGCTAGCACGTAACGTTGGGGGGCTCATAGTGGTTAGTGTGGTACCGTAGCAGGCCTGTGTTTCACAAAGGCTTCAGTACCCCTTTTACTTGTCTTGGAGATGAAGATCCTCTGTAGTTACTCATTGTTTCCTTAGCTTTGAGGCTGATGATCCCCTGATATTTTGCTCAAAGAGCCTGTCTGCGGACGGCTGTTTACTGCCGCTTATAACAAACTGTTCTCTGCAGGGTTTCTCTTCTCCCTCTCTCTATGTGGGGCTCATGCAGATCCCTTTGTACAGGAGGGATCTGCACACAACCTCACTCCATTAGCTCTCAGCAGAACTCCCCAGCCCCTCTCCCACTGTCACCAACTCTCATTCCACTGACTAAGCACAGTCACATGGTCCTGTGGAATGTAATTCTTAAAGGGGCCATGTCCTGTGCTGATAGCAGACACAGGGGGTTACATTTTGTTAGGACCAATATGTCAGGCCAGAATCTGCACTCATGTTAAGCTTCCATTTTGTCTGGTCATAACTAGTTAAGATTCTGTAGTCAGCCTTTTGCTGAAATATAATTCCTAACGCACTCAGTTTCTGCTAAATTATATTTATTTTCTTCCTGCTAAGGATATTGCTAAGATACTTTTGTGTTGTCAATTTCCTGATGTTTTAGTTAGAATATAATAGAATGGTTCTCTGCAAGAAGCAAAATAGTGTTATATAGTTGCTAAAGACTCAAGGTCTCTTTTGATAACAGACAATGAATAAGCTATGTATTCAGACAATTGCTTGTATTGTAAAAGACACGTCCCAAAAGTCACGCCACTATGTCCTGCCCCTAGATCACGCCTCTAACCAATACGCCTATGTTACGCCTATGTTACGCCTCTAACCAATATCTTCTTTTTTCTGTATAAAAGTCATTACCCTATGAGTAATAAATTGAGACAAAGGATTTGAAACCTGGCATGCGTTACGTTTCATTTCGTTCGTCTTCCAGGCCTGATAGTTCATCAAAGATCGAAGATAACAGTTGCAGGGCGTGAAAGCTTCCTGTGAAGTCTGCTGCAAACGGTGCAGATGGTGTAGTATCCAGTCACAAGGCTTCAGTGTACCTGGCAGAGGAAAGGTTCCTCTCGGTTCTGAAGCGTGGGTGAAGGAATTAGGTCTTCCTTCACATTTCAAAGAGAATTTAAAACGAAGGCAAGAAATATGAAGTCATGTGCTGCACAAGCTTGTTTTGTAAGGGGCCCGTTGGGTTCATATGACAGCTGGTTGCGGTGATCGTAAAGTTGCAGTAAATTTTTTTAAACAGTCTAGTTCGTAGAAAATTAACAAGCCCTTCTTAAAGCAACAATGCTCCCTAGAACTCTACAGTGTGAGAGTTTAACTCCTACATTCGGATCTTTCTCCCTGAGCATGTCCCGCTCAACATTTAAATTAATTTTTTTAAATATGATTTACTTAAGCTCAAGTTTGAGGTTACCAGGTGCCCTTTAGACATCCATAGGCGCTGGAGAGAACTTCATTTTAACATCCCAGACACTTAACATTTAAAAACGCTCTTCCTGAACGAAGCAGATTTAAAAAAAAATACAGGCTTGGAAAGGAATCTTTGAGTAAAATAAATAGCAAAATGGCAAATCAGCATGGACACTGCTGCTTTAAGAGACTCTGCAGTTCTCTAATTTCATTTGTTAAACAAGGAATTCAGCTCCAATACAGACACTTGACTTTCCTTACAAGTTCAATTGCATGTGGCACACGGTTATATTCAGTGCATCCCATGTTTGCTTGGAACTGAGCAGGTTTACCACACAGTGTGAGCAGCTAATGATTATTTTTTTCATCATTCACATAGAGCAGCAACTTAAACCGGTCGCCCAAAGCAATGAACTGGCTGTAGGGCAGCAATCGTCCTCTTGAGGGAGTCGTGATTCACTCACCATAACTGGTCCGCGCTCTGTTAAATGAGTTACAGTGCTGCCAAGGTTGAAGAGAAATAAATAACTTCCAATGCTACTGGGGATTGTTCAATGAGATGCAGCACAGAACAGCCTCTGGATTTAGACCACAGCACAGTCCGGTGTCGCTGGTAGCGAGTGCGCTCATGAGTCATAGCATTGTTCCGGGTACATCCCACGCCAAGGACGGCACGGTAGGGCTGATATTCATTAAAGCTTCTTCCCATTCACAGGAAACGGGACTTTAATGCATTTTATTCATGCCAAATTTTAAAGCAGGAATGTTTAGGTACGGTTACCTCCTTGAGCATACCTTTGATCATGTGACAACTACTTGTGCCCCTTGGCTGTAATATATCCAAGGTTAAGACTAGGAATTCCTAACCTTTTAATCCCAGGCTTTAAAGAGGATAAAAAATATAATTTAGTAGCCTCTAAGTATTAATTTAGATATTCCTTAAAAAGCTTCCACTTTTCAGATTGTTTTAACAATGTTATTGTTCTGTTCAATTCCAGAGGTTTATGCAGATACTGAAGCTGAATATTTAGATTATGCATGTTTATAAGTGGTTTTAATAAACAAATCAAATAAATAGAAATGATAAAATACACGGTGGTGAGGTTTTCAGTTTCAGAATGTTTTTCAATTTTACTTGCATTCTTGTAGTGACTGTTGCTCAATGCTTTTCGATTAGATTAATCAATATATATATATATTAAAAAAAAAATACCTACAAGTATTTTCTTCAATTACTTATACTTGTTCTCTTTTTTTAATGTAGTTTTTCTGTGGGTCAGTGCGTGCGCACACGTGTGTGCGTATACACACGCGTGTGTGCGTGTATGCAAGTGTTTAACTGAAATAGTCAACATATTTTTTTAAGCTGCTTGCAACAAAGGGGTTAAAAAGACAATTTCTCCGATCAAGAAAGATTAACATTCTACCAAGTCCTTCGCTTTTGAAGCATCATTCCATTCAGATTTGATCATTTCCGTTCCTGCCTCATGCTAAACTCTGTACAATGTTATAGAAATACATTTCCACCTCCCACCCACCCAGAACATGAAGAACAATCACTTACATTCATAGCAGCAATATCATTTTCGTAGGACTCCCTAATTTTTTTCATGATTTCTTCCTCAGCCTTGGCACAGGCTTCAATACTGCCTTTTACAGTAATGGTCCGTTCGGGATTATACAATGTCAAGTCCTGCAATCTTCAGAAACCAAAAATAAAAACACAGATAGCTATGATTAAAGCTCAGGAGACATTGCATCAATGTAAAGGGCGCACAGAAAATAATAAAATAGACTTACGGAGATATTGTGATCTTCGTATCCGTATCCTGTTCGATTTTCTTCAGATTTCTTCCTTCTTTGCCGATGAGACGACCCACAAAATTGTTATGTGCTAATATCTTTAACGGGATTTCTTCAGTACTGGAAAAAGAAGTTCAATCAGGTCACAATCGGGTTTCTCTCAAATGCACCAGGGTGACCAGAATCTCTCACACTAGTATGAGCAAATGTGGTCATACTATTATTTTATCTCACACCCCTTGCACTGCAGAATACATTGGGGATTGATGCTAATAATTATAACCATAATAAACATTTTTTTAACACCGTTGAACTACATCAAAAAAGGTTCCATCAACAATGAAGATATATTATTACTCTCAAGGCAAAATGTCTTGTTTCCAAAAAGCTTAGAAATATCTATTTGTTTATTTTTCATTACAAACCAGCCAAATAATATAGAGAATTCCCAGGGTTCAGCATTGTCACCATGTGCTGTGCCCCAAACAATGGTGAAACCACTCTGTTAAATACAATATGAATACATTTGATTTTGTATTTTGACTTTTTGGTGGCCGCGTCGTTCGGCACTGAAAACCCAGTGCTGCCTAAAAATATTTATTTTGGTCCATGGCCAACTAACAAATGCTCTCTGAACAGATGTCTAGTTCTCTGTAACAATATCCAAATACTAGTCATAGAAGAAATTCTGCTCTACACGCAAGTGTCATGTACACAGATACCCTGCATATGCAAGTACATAGTTGACATTTTCTTTTGAAAGTGCCGTTTGAATACTGCCACAATAAGAGCAAAAGACTTTCATTCATTAAATGAGAATTTACTAAGACAACATACGCTGCTTCCATATGGTTTCATTTCCTGCCATATTTCACGTTTATGGATTCTTATTTGTTTTATGCATTGACAGATTTCAACATATGTTAATGAATAGCAAATGATTACCAATGTAAAAAAAAAATCAGCTAAAATTCCTTTTTTCCATTCTTAACAGTAACTTCATAGTTCACTTTATTTGAACTATTAACTGTAAAATACATTTCAGGTTTGTCTCGGATTCCATTGATTGCCAAATGTTCTTTTTTTTTTTTAAGCCCACAATGATTCCAGATTGATATCATCTATTGATAACTTTAATACGTAAATAAATATTTGTGGTCCACCTACCATATTATGTTCTGATCTCTAAATCAGAGTGGTTAGACTGCTGATATCAATGTTCATGATATGGACATGTAAACATTACGGTCCTACCAGTGCTAAGCCTTAGGCCGCGATTATAGTAGGAGTGCAGCGCAAACAAAATGCAGTGCCTCCATCGGTCCAGCTATGGCACGCGTGACCGAGGAAGTGCGACCGTGTTCCAGAATTTTGAGCCGACAAGCAATTGTTTTTGCACAAGACGTCCGCGTCACGCGAGTGGTTCAACCAATGAGGGCGAACCAGCCTCATGATGTCACAGCCACGCCTCCCCATCAGAGTGCAGGGACCGCTCGGGCGACAGGCACAGGCGACGCCATGCGCTCCGTCGCACGCAAACCTGTACTATAAACTATGCCGCAGGTGTACTAATTTAGAATCTGGACCAAAAAGAGTGTAATTTTTTATTTAAAATCCCATGCAACAGCAACATTGTTAAATCTGCACTAAAGAGTTAGAAGGTGCCAGTCCAATAAAAAGGGGTTTGAGGCCATCAATTCTGCATACTTTTAGACCACTGAAAATTGAGCTTTGCCATTGGAAATCAACTAATCAAAACCATACTCATCATTAAAAATGGTCAACAGGTCACTGACCGAATGCTCCAAGTGTGTCTGCTATCTTTTAAAGCAATGTATTCTAAAAGTTTTCCATCCAATCCTATAATTATTAAGGACACATTGGTAACAGACACAAAATGAGACAAGCTTGTTCAAAAATGTGGGAAACACTTCAAACAAGTCCTGGCACACAGCACTTGCGCAACCAACCATGGAGAACAACCGAAAGGGGACCACAATGCTATTTTTACTTACAATTTGGTATCTTGAGCTTCCTTCTGCATGATCTCCATAATTATTTTGCAAGCTGTTGAACAGCCTTCGGGAGTTGAGTGAATAGTAATCGGTTTCTCAGCAGCACCCGCATTTTCTTTACGATGAATATCAATTCTAGAAAGAAAATACAATAAACGCCATAATAAAATATGGTTCGCTTTTTACTATATCAGTACTTTAAAAAAAAAAAAAAACACACAGTCGAGTGTGCTGGGTGGGGTTCCCGCTGTTTGCAGAAATGTCTCCCGTGCACCTCGCATCATTCTGGTTTACATGTAACGAATACGCACACAATCTTACCAGCGCCAACCTGTACTATAGAACAGTCTCAATATACACTTGTGTGCCTGCTACAGCCTGTACCCCCCGTTATGTGAACCCTGAAAAAAAAAAAAAAAAGGACAATCCGCCCCGGCTGCTTTAATCTAAACCAATTTCCAGGATGAGAGCCGCTGCTGCAAGAAGCATTGCAGATTATAATGTCGTACGAAAAAGTCATAATGCAAATGCAGTAATGTCTGGCAAGAGCTCCATGCACAATCATTGCAGTTCCATGTGGGGCTGTGTCCCACATGGACAATCGTTTGCACAGTTAGAGCCCGAATACAGCAAATAAAGAGAGACCCACCCAACAGTGAAGGAGTCTGTCATATGCAGAACGGATCCTTACTTTGACTGGGTCTGTTTAGTGATGTTCCTGATGGTAGCTCCCTCCTTTCCAATAATCGCCCCTACAAACTGTGTGGGAACCAGCATCCGCAGCGGGACCTCCGACTGCGGTTTCGATCGTGCAGCAGCACCAGGGGACCCCTGCCTGGGGGGGCCCCTCTGCCCAAACCCGCGCCTCCCTTGAGGGTGCTGCTGCTGCTGCGGCTGCTGCTGCTGCGGCTGAGAAGGTGCTTGCTGTGTCGCCATTTCATCAGGAATATAGGTCACTTTCAGAGAATAGTTTTCAAGCTGGTAGCCGTTTAGCTTTTCAAGTCCCCTAATTTTTGAGAAGAGAAAGAATTAAAGGAGATGGACAGACAGACAAGCCATGTTATCCGGCATTTTACCAACCGGCAAGCTTTAGCATTGGTAATTTCTGATATATCCCTACACAAATCTTTAATGGAGTAACCGGAGTCCATGGTGAAGCTACATGGCACCCCGAGGTCGCCGAGTATTTTCTGAGTGCAGACGGATGTTCGCGACAGTATTAAAATAGGATAACTACTTGATTAGCGAATACCTGTATACTATTTTATAACTTATAATGTATTGTAATTCTGTGAAAAGTTTTACAACTAGTATAGTGGTAAAGTGAACACAGGCGCAAACAAATAAAAAGTGGACACTAATAATAAGTGACTAATCAAAAACTTAAATAAGTGAAAAATGTGATAAAAATTTAAGTAAATACAGTTTCACCCCCTGCTCTGGAACCCACTGGAAGGGGTAGTCTTCACTCTTCCCCCACAGTAACAGCAAAACACACAAAATCCACGGGGAGCATGGGGAGGAAACAAAAATAAATTTAAGTGCAGCAAAAATGACAATGTGAAAAAAGCCTTCAATTGACTTGGCTCTAATGAATTGACTACTTACAAGATGTAAGAGTCAAAAAGGCAGGGTTGACTCAAACGGTCAGAGGTAAGAGGATGATGCAGTTGTCATCAAAGTGGATCAGGTCCCCAGGATCACGTACCCCAATATAGAGAGAAAAACTGGCAGAGCGCAGATCACTCAAGATAAAAATAGCTTTATAACAATAAAATATTATACTCACATTCTAACAATAAAAAACGGGCATATCACACTGCATTAGTGTAGGAAGATTTTAGCCAGCTGGCTCACCGTCCCACAACGTTCCCCCACTCCTCCGCCTCAGCCTCCGGTCAGCTGTTTAGACTGCTCCGACTGGCGTGTGACGTCACTTCCGGTTTCGCCGCTCGGTGAGGGCTGGATCCTCCTGCAACTCCTCTGCTGTATGCTCCTCTCTGAATAAGACTCCCACTCTACGCGTTTCGAAAGCGACACTCCTGAGGAAGAAAGCAGTCGCTTTCGAAACGCGTAGAGTGGGAGTCTTATTCAGAGAGGAGCATACAGCAGAGGAGTTGCAGGAGGATCCAGCCCTCACCGAGCGGCGAAACCGGAAGTGACGTCACACGCCAGTCGGAGCAGTCTAAACAGCTGACCGGAGGCTGAGGCGGAGGAGTGGGGGAACGTTGTGGGACGGTGAGCCAGCTGGCTAAAATCTTCCTACACTAATGCAGTGTGATATGCCCGTTTTTTATTGTTAGAATGTGAGTATAATATTTTATTGTTATAAAGCTATTTTTATCTTGAGTGATCTGCGCTCTGCCAGTTTTTCTCTCTATATTGGGGTACGTGATCCTGGGGACCTGATCCACTTTGATGACAACTGCATCATCCTCTTACCTCTGACCGTTTGAGTCAACCCTGCCTTTTTGACTCTTACATCTTGTAAGTAGTCAATTCATTAGAGCCAAGTCAATTGAAGGCTTTTTTCACATTGTCATTTTTGCTGCACTTAAATTTATTTTTGTTTCCTCCCCATGCTCCCTGTGGATTTTGTGTGTTTTACAACTGGTACTGTATGGGATCGTATAAACTCTTCGTTAACCAGAATTTTTGCTTCTCCGGCACCTCTCAATGCACATATCGGATAACAAAGCTTTTACTGTATATATACTCATACACACATTTTATATTACCTGGGGGGGGAGAATTACACAAGTTTAGTTAATAAAGAAAAAGCCATTCAAACCGCATGGCTGCTTACAATATGTAAATCACTAATGAGTTGAATATACTTATAGTGCCAAATGTGTATCCTGTGTTTGCTCAGCATACGGTCTAGTCCAAGTACATGAAGTAGTACACTCTAGCTAGCTAGACCTTGTATGGAAGTATACAGCTGAAATGCATCCCTGCTCCGAGTAGAAACGGCAGTTTTTGGTGTGTAAATCACAAGGAGTAAAGAATATTGCCCAACATTACAAGGAGCTGGCACTGGTTCACCATCCTAAAATACAGTGTCCTTGCCACAAGGGGCCACTTACCAGAACAGGCAGCCATTTTATTTATGAATAAAATTTTAAGATTGTAAGCTCTTCGAGAGGGGATGCTCTGTAACCTGTTCTCTTCTATAGGATTCCCTTATTGTAATAAAACTTAATATATTCTAATGTCCTAATTTTGTGACGGGCAGAATGCACAGTTGGCGCTATTAAATTGACTAAAGACTACATGGGTATATGCTAAATTGCTTCGGAAGAGAGAGAGAGCAGGCAATCACACCACAAAACTTTCAACTAACTTTATGTTCAATGTATTTTTAAGTGCAGTCCTGTTTAAAGGAGAAAAAACCCACATTCAGGACACACAGCTTTCACAACAGCAACAGCCGTGTAACATACACTGGCGACACACTTTATTCGAGCTTGGCTAGTCCCACGAATTCGGGTATACCCGGGTGTATTGAGGTTTGTGACTGTTTTCTGCCCGAGTGCATTGAGTTATTTTCCAAGCAGGGATTGAAGCATTTTATTCCCGCTGGCTGCAATACTGCACAGTATATATATATAAACTGCATTACAATTCATGAATTTATGCCATCTGGTAGACACGCGAAGCATTGCAGCCTATTAAATCCTAATCATTATCATTTAACAGATCAGCCGCCCATCAGCCAGGCATGAACCCAGGCTGGGAAGGCAAATGCAACGGGGCTTGTCAGAGGTTAGGAGCGGCGCATTCCAGGTATCTGCCAGGTACATACCGGGTATTTGCTCGAATAAAGTGTGTCGGTGCAGTACCTTTAGTAAAACTACTATTTAAATCTTGGTAGACGCCTGCAACATCACATTGCAATGAGGAACCTCAAGCAGCCAAAAAAAAAAAAAAGTATCAAATTTACGTAAAGTATTTTATGGGGGGAAAAAACCCCATCTTCTGTGTTGTATATAGCCCATTTAATGCACTGATAATCAGGAGATGGGGTATGAGGGTGCACAAAATAATGCAATCAGTACCTCCAGCAGAGAGAGAAGACTGGGTTACCCCTCTCCAGGACACCGCCCCTTTCCCCGCCCTCCGTGGCTGCGGTCACCGACCCTGGCAAGCCAGCTACCATCTGTAGTGCACACTGCTGGATTGTCACCCTAGTATCTAATTCACGGCTCCGTTTCTTTAAAACCAAGGCAGCAAAGGTGTAAATAAGTCAGAAGAGGCTATCCTGGGAGATGGGGTGCTCAGGCACATCATGACAAGGACTGGTAAATATTTATTTATATTTTTAAAGTAGTGATGGAAAGCACTCAAGACGTACTATGAGTTAATTTGTGCTCCAAGTGAGGTCTCCTGGTATAAAAGAGGACATGTTGGGCTGGCTAGACCAGATCACACTGCAGGGACGTGGTGCCGTCTGCCTTACACAGAGAGAATTGATACACTATGAAGCAGACTTCTCTGAAAGCACCTATCAACTTACTACAAAGCAGCTGTCCGTTTTACTACTATTCTCTTTGAACGTCTTAAGGAAATGATTAGTGCTAGACCTCCCCTACTTCGCACAGAGGAACAGTGTCATGCAAGTCATCAGTGCAAGCCAACAACTGTATGGCAGAGGAGAGGCTGGGGGCGTGTCAGGTGTTCAAGCAATCCCATTGGCCACCACTTTGGTGGTTCATATAATATTATGCACCTGCTCAAAAATCACACAAAAATAGGACAGTGCCAATGTCGATTCGTCCCTGTGAATTAAATCTACTTTTTTTTTTTTTTATTAACTAAAACAGAAAGGCCAGGGCATTATACAAAATGACAACATATAGTGCAATACCTCAGTGCTTATCTGCTCATGAAAAAGGGTCATTTAGTTAAACCCTTTGGCCAAAAGGTTATAAGCTTGCAGCCACTTCACGGCACAACCAATCTGCAGGTCCTAACACTACCTGGCACAATTCTCATGTACCTCCTTTTCTGCTGGAGGTAGAAAGCCCATACTGGGTCTGTGATACACAGGATCATGATAAAAACTGCTAACTGGAAAGTGGGGCGGGGACTGGGGCATGTTTAAGAGTCAGGAGTTCAGGGTATATAAATCTGCACAATTAAGAGGATAAAGTAAGGGGTTTTTTTTGTTTGTTTTTTAAAAGAAAATTATTTTTATTTGGTTCTCCCCTCACTTTTCTATCCCAATGTAAAAATGGATGCTGCAATATAGAGTAATAAGTATGCACACAGCTGTTGATTATCCCCATGCTCTAGCCCTCTGATATTACTGCACACCTCTCTCCCACTGTCTCAATTAGAGCTGCGAAAGAATATTAAAAAATTCTGCACTCTCCAATTTCTTTATGCATGTCAAACAAAAAGAACCCTCCCCTCTGGGGAAAACCCTGTATGCCATTAATGTCGATCCAAGGCATCATTACACAAATCAATATGGCAGACCTTTTTAGGGACTGTGTGTTTGGTTTCAATCCGCTGCATTTTGTTTAGGTAGAACAAAGTCTTTGATGGACAGATGTCTGATATGGATACAGAGGTCCAGATAGGCCACAGTTAAGTTTAAGGGTAGCAGGTAGGTTTTAATAGTAAATACTGCTGAAAACACCTTTCATTTCATTTTACAGTACACGTGTATATCCCTTAGTCTACAAATGTCACCAGATCCTATGTCGGTGCATGTCAACCATTACATTTCTATAAAAAAAACTGTGTAAGCAACAAAAGGCAGGGGTGCCCAATGCTACATCCAATTAACAAAACATATAAAGTAAGAAGTATAAAGTTTAAATACTTCAATAATAATAATAATAATAATAATAATATTTACTTGGTTATTTAGTTAAACCCTTTGGCCAAAGCATCATAAGCCTGCATACCACGTCAAGGTATAACCAAAATGAATGCAGGTCCTACACTACATTGTGAACCCTCCCTGTACCTCTATATGAGGGGAAAGAACCATAGTAGATTCTGTTCTTAGCAGCAAAGTGAAAAGACCTCCCAAGTTAAAAAGGTATGGAGGAGTGAGCTGTATGTTAATCAAAACTGTGCAAGCCCTGATTTGTATCCCAATGTTCATACTTGGGATTCGTAGCCTTGCTTTTTGCAATTAGAACCACGTCCGGTTCAAAGTGTCCTGCTATTTGGAGCTAGCCTATACTCTAGTCTACACCAACACCATCAACGTCTTAGCTTTCAGTGTAAAGTGCAATAAAGCCAATGGTCACCATACTTGTTCTCCTCCGAGAATGGGTTTGCCCTTCCAGCCCTATTTCTGTGCATGCATTTGTCATACAAGAGGGTTCCAACCACACCATGCACAGAGACGTCATCCTTACAGGCTTCTTCTGGCTGTAATGTGCATGGGACACTGGAGGAGTTAATTCTTGCCATCTTCAGCGTGTGATCAATGTCTGTGCTAGCCACAAGGTGGCAGGAACCACCATCTAAAAGGTCTACCAGCTTTGTATTCTCTTTATCACATCGTGATTATGTAGTGGGAGTGGTAATATGGGCGTAGAATAGAAAACACATACTGTACACTAGTCAACATATTGGGTTCAAGGGAATGAAACAATTACTTTAAGGGAAGAGACATTATTTGGTGAATACAATTGGAAATTAGTGGGCAGGGGTATGAGGAAAGCAAGGGGAAAAAAATAAAAAATAGAGACTTGTTGTAAACAAACCTCTTGAGCACATATTTCATGGTCAATTAAAAACTATACATTACTGTGCAAATATAAATATCTCTCTGTATACACACACACACACACACACACACACACACACACACTACAGATTGTGTTTGGAAGTTTTGTCACAAACTTGAAGAAAAAAAAGGGGGTTGGGAAGCAGATACCCAGCTGAATGCTTTCAACCCACAAACATGAAACATTGTAATCACTTCAGTGCCCTGCATTACTAAACAAGTCACTCCAGCATTCAAAGCATTAAATAATGACAAACTTTCCTTTGACAATGGGATACACACACTTTTTACATTGTATGCTTCTTTTTAGATTTTAAGGTACCTCTTTAATATGGTCTCAGTTTCTCATAACTTACATGTACTGTGTTATCTAATGGCACCGTCTCTGATCCCACATTGTACTGCGCTGTGGAATGTGTTTGCGAGAGAAAGACCACGCACAAAAATTAACTCACAATTGTGATTGTAAAATCGCTTTAAGAGAGCAACTCTAAAAAGTTACCAGCCGTCGCATCTACATGGGGGATCCAAGAGTATCCAGAGTGGGGGGGGGGGGGGGGGGGGCGACAATACCCCTTATAATAAACACCATGCCGGTATGGCGTCCCGATCTGAGCGGTCCTCAAGGGGCTTGCGTCATGAGGGTAAGAATGTGTAACTCCGTGACGAAATACATCGGGCCACTATCCCAGCCATCTTTACATCATCACAGTCAGAGGAGAGGAAGCAGACCACTCCCTGGAAGATCGGAATGACATACCGGCCGGCATGGCGTTCACTACAAGGGGCATTAAAGGGTCTATCCCTGGAGGGGACGTGCAGGCACTGCACTGCTTTGAGGTGCATATAGAAAAAAGATGCGACGGTGGCTGGATCAGGTGCAATAAAAATAAGCTTCTTTATTGAGGAACAAGACAAACAGGGTTCACATGACGCTGTAGAGGTACCTACAAAGGGCATTACATAAACACCCTTATGCCACCCTGGAGACTACTGGATCCCTCCTTTAGATTTTACAGCTGGTAACTTTGTAAAAGCCAATCTATCCTTGTGGGTGAATTTTCACTTGTTTATTTTCATTAAAATCAAATACTTTACACTATGGAGAGTGCACTTCTTATCTTTGTACTTCAGATCTAATTTGGGATATGGCATCTCCAGGAAGAAGCTGCCGAGACTCCCTTACCATTTGAACTTCGATTTGTTTGTTGCCAGAAGCCGATTGCAATAATATTGTGGACATGGGGTCATCTTTTTGGTACTTTTTTAGAAAAATCAATTGATACAAAAAAAAAAAAAAAAAAAAGAAGAGGGGGGGGGGGGGAAAGCTTTCTGGATTTGTATGCATGTTACACATCTAGAACTATAAATGGAATGTTGATAATCAAATGTATTTAGAGCACAAACACTAGAATATTTCACACACTTTTCATTCATTGCTAAATTTGCGATGCTTTCCAGTACTCTATTTTGAAAAATATAACATCAATTAACGGGACGGTATATTTTTCAAAATAGAGTGCTGGAAAGCATCGCAAATGTCCCTGTTATTTTTGTAGGGGCAGGGGGGGGCCCTTTTGTTTCCGTGACACCATATGATTTACTGCCATTCATTGTGATGTCGTTTTACTTATGAAATTACAGTTCTATCATCGCACTGCACTATTTTACAAAATCTTTATGGAGCACAAATACTAATTTTATACAGTTTTTCATTATTGCATTATATGGATTTCCAAGCATACACATTGCTCATTTATATGACCTGTGAATACAGTTTTATATATTTCGGTAAATAAAGTGGTTTGTAAAGGTTAGTTGGCAATAGTTACTTTTTTTTGTTCTTCTCTCTCTACACACAGCATTTATGATGTGTACAAGTCATTAACTTACTGTCTAGCGTGCTCCTTATTGGCATATGTTACATTCACTACTGCAGTCTCCGTCTCGGTGTTCACTAAAAGGGTAAATAAAAGGAAAATCTACATTAAGTCACCTTTTCCGTTTCAATTGGAAATAAAGTCGATTTTATATGCATATTATACCTTGCTCACAGTTCTCCACTGTCCCATATTGTGCCAACAGGCTGTCCAGTACCTAACAAAACAAAAAAGAAAGTTAGATTTTCATGTTTTAAGGAATATGTACATTTGCATACGAGTTGTTAGACAATACCAATGAATACTTGTAATTGTCATACTATGAATTTCCTTTTATATGGCATCTTTAAACCATAAAGAGCATAGAAAAATGAAACCCAGAAACGAAGACACGTCTCAAACCATCTTAACAATTTAGCAGCAAACAAAGATAATTATCTCCGACAAGCTTGCAGTTTTAAGTTTTAATTTGATCTAATGAGAAAATGATTTGCTGTACACCCTGACGATCTAGTACAGGTCTTTGTAAACAGGTCGCTCATATCAATCCTAATGCTAGTCCTCCAGCCTGTAGGATAGTTCTACATATATATACCAAATGTATCACTAAGCATAGGTCAGCTCTAAAAAGAATACATTAAGTGATCGTGTACATCATATATATGCAATGCAGCAGGCCCCTGCTGTCAGCAAAAGACTTATCCAAGATATTTGAACCTGTAATGAATCCTGCTACTGAAAATAATGCATGTATGGCTTGAGAATGCATGCAAGTGAAATTAACTCCACCTCTCCTGCAGCCCCCATCTTCCTCCATTCATTCATTGCAGGGGGAAGGGAGATGTCTGCTTTAAATGCCACAGGCTTTCTTATTGGGCGACTAGCAAGTGCTGGCGATTTTACTACCATGTGCATTGCCACAGCTGCCCTGGTTCTTAAGAGAGGGGGCTAGTGGGAGGGCAGAGGAGGAGCAAATGCAAAAATACAAAAATTATCACATGACACAGGGGGCCTCTCTAAGCCAACAGAATGAGATTAAAGATGGGATTCCCTTCTCCCCCTCCTGAAAGAACAAAGAGCAGCCCTGGGGTGGAAGAGAGGGGGGTGGAAGAGATGGGAGAGGGTGTGGGGGGAGGGGGTGGAAGTAACTTCATATCCTCACAGGAACCGCTTCTAAAAAGATCATGAAAAATGCATTTGTTACCAGTTATTACAACCCATCCCACCCCTCCCCCCCCCCCCCCCCCCCCCCACACACACACACGCATAATTGCAGGAAAGGCCACACAACGCACAGTTAATGCAACACATTCTACGCCTGGTCTGCCTTTTTGCTGCATCTTGCAAGAAATAAAAAAAAAAATCAGGGAAAATGCATTCCCATCTATACTGTGTTTTTAAAAATAAACAGACTGTGTTTAAGAACACACACAGAAAGCACTTCTATGCCTGTGGCAGGAGCAGCCAGCATCACATTCCTTTCGCATTGTATGGCAGCAGCAGGAAGGTGCTCAACAGAAACCCAGTGCAAAGGTTACCATAAGATTTCATATGATGGAGGGGAGCCCCGCCATGGAATTTCATTTTCTACTTGAGTAAACTGGAAGTGAAAAGCCCCAGCATTTACTTACTAGGGGTGCAGCGCACAGCTCATGTGATCAAATCTCACTGCACGCAATATGTTCATACATTATTCACAAGGTAGAGCATGCAAAAATCGGCATCCCTTGTTATAGCTCATTGCTAATTCCCAGGGCTAAATATGCATCTTGGCCCTTTGAAAAAGCTCCTCCCTGATAGGAGTTTTACTACTTCCTCCTCCCCCCCTACAGTAGGAGTTTGACATTCTTCCTCACATATCCATTTTTAAATAGGTGAATTGTTTTTTGTTGTTTTTTGGTCTGTCTTACAACAGAGTTTAGATAAAGATCGCAAAACCCACCCAAAAGCCTTTATGTGCCATGAAAGCATTACATTTAAACAAGATTTAAAAACCTGACTGTCGAGTATTTGACGGTGCCCTATCTACTTAATTTAACCTTTTACACATGCTAGTGTCATTAGTTCACATTTCTCCTTTCAGCCATGCATTGCCAATACATGCTGCTCACATATATAGCCAAGATGTCTAAATATAGCTTTAAACTCTGTGCCAATATTGTGGTGGGAGCTCTGACAACAACAGTATTCCTTGGCCATTCAATGGTTTTGGTTATTTTCAGACTGAGTGGGCCTGATAAACCATTCTAGAAAAGAGGAAATGTGCATGAAATGGCTTCACTTACACTGGCATAATGACTGATTTTCCATTTGGCAAAATGCTTGATAAACCTATATGTCACCCTTCAATAAAACCAAAGTAGTTCTAACACGAGAGTGCGGCCTCGTGTTAGAATTTTGAGACACAAATTGCTTCCATATGAAATGATAGCATCACTTTTTAAGGACTCCATTTTAGCAATATTTTTAAGGAGCAGGGCAAATAAATTCTGTTTCCCAAAACAAAAACAAGAATGTCACATTACAACAGGAGTACTTCAGTATTCTCATTCACTCTGCAACTGGACTAACATGGCTATTTCTACTTAATACACTACAACATGAAATGATACATGGTTGATAAATGTGTTACATTCCAGACTAGTGTTGCAATAAAATGAAAACAAAGGGGTGCTCTGGTTAGAAGGTTATGGCTGTTTCGTATCATACAAAATATGAAGAACTATTTGAAAGATTTTTCCTCCCGTCTTCTTTGCATGTTCTTACTCTCTGTTTCCCAACCAGACTGTGATAGTTGCAAATATTTTACAACTCCCATCAACTTAGAAATTCATATTGTTATTTTGAATGGGACAGGATGAGCAAAAAGTTCTAATTTATTTAGGTACAACACGCCAGCATATTCTGCCACACAAAATATCGACATTAAAGGAGCAATCCAAGCAATATCCTACACGTGTTTTTTTTTTAAAATAAATCAGTTCTGTAATATTGGATAATACATACAATTCTTTTTTTTTTTTTTTAATTCAACTCTTAATGCCATTTTTTATGAGTTTTAATATAATGAGCATCCTTTGTTATCTGTAACAATAGATAATGATACATTGTAGCTGCCAGTTACACTGATTGAAGGATTGATTTGAAACTGAAATGTAACCATTTAGTGAACCCTGGGAAACAGGATTTTGCTGGTCGATTACGGGAGAACCAATTGATCGGCAGTTTAGGTCATTTGTTTCCAATAAAGGTAATCAAATGTTGCATATATTAAAACAAAAAACATATTTCATTTTTTTTTTTAAGATGCTTGAATTGCCTTTTTAACATACAATGAATGGGTGCAGTAGGTAAGTTCAAATATAGATATAGATTTGTTTTTTCACAAAACTATGCAACTATAGATAAATCATTTTTCCTTTATAATAAAAGACAAATTAAAATTCTGATGCAGACTTATTTTTTGTTAGGTTTCGTTTTAGGTAAAGTTTAATAGATTTTATTTTAAATATAGCATTTTAAAATGGGTGTTAATCAAAAAGTGAGCAGACTAAATCTGCATAAATCAACTAATAAGTTAGAAGCGTGAAAGGATTTGTTTTGATAGAAGTTCATGAATATTTAGGTGTTAAAACCTTTTTAACTGCAGTATGGTGTGTTTAAATAGTTTGTTCTATTTTAGGGAAGCTGGGTACAAATCATGCATATTTCGCCATAATTATTTAATGGTCTAGTACTGTACAACTTGATGGTTCAATGTCCCACATCAACAAGAGAAGAATGTGCATACAGCCTCACAAACAGAAGGCTCGTCTTATATGTTTATTTATTTTCCCCTTCTCATCTATAATCAAAGTTAAGAAATACCCCTGTCACTTCTAATTTGGGAGAAATGCTGGTTTAGAGAAAAAAAAATCCAGTGTCATGATTTTTCTAAAAACCTTTTTTACAACGGTCTATATTATTAAAAAATTGGTATACGCCTCATTATGTTCATTATCACAGGTAAAGGTTTTTGAATGGATTCAAGTAGTTATCGACCAATTAGTAGGCATCTTAAATAATAAATGTATATAAAAATAAATAAAAAAGGGACCAGTCAAATATTTCAAAAAGGGTTGCCTGCTATTTCAAATTGTGCCTTAACGGATTTAAACTAACCCACTCATTTATTTACACACGAAAAAAAGCAAAGTCCCTTCTAATGAAAATAATATTTCTGCTACATACAATAAACAGCCACAGTTATCACTGAAACCTCTAGGACTTGGTTTCTTCTCAAATGTAGTAAGGGAACAAACTAAATGGACATTTATTGACAAAATAAATGCAGGTGTTCATTTGTATTCCTGCTCTCAAAAATACTCAACTTCACATAATAAAAATAAATAATTGAAGGAAGTAATACATATGTAACGCCTCTGCCACATGTGAGTGAGGGGGGGAAATCAGTGGGTTTGCTTGAATCACTCAAACGGGTGCTCAAGGTCAATCCTAGCAATAGCCCAAATTTTCTAGATTATACCAAACACATTTAAGCAGTTCGCCTATCCTTAAATATATAAAGAGCAGCGAAAATGTACATAGGAGGCACACAGAGTCCCTGCCCTGTACAGCTTCCACACTCTCGTTTGGGTGTCCGAGGCACAAGGAGACACGACTTACCCAAGGTTACAAAGAGCAGACACTGGAATTTCAACTGGGCTCCGAATGCCCCCGCTTTACCAACACGTTTTATCCCCATTTGAATGTAGTGGTAAAGGTTGGAAACAGCGTCAATACCAGGGGTATAAATAACACATTTTTGTAAATACATGGGGTATAAATAACCTTCAATTATGTTAGCAGGACATTCCCTTGGAACACTAGAAGGCCCTCAGGCTGTGCATTGTTGTAGGCCCCTCAAACTGCAGAGTTTGAGCAAAGCACCACGGTCATTACATACAGTATGCTACAATGTGCAGCTTCATTCATAAACGAACGTATATCTCGTGTCTAATCTCCTGATGCAGAGTTTCCATTTAGGATATGTTTCTGCAGGGGGGGAGGGGTTTGAAAAGGAAACAACCCCATGCTTATCTGACATACAGAACTGTATTCCTACTTAGCCCCTGCAGTACAGGAAGGCTCAGACAGCACAAGACACACATCCAAGGAGACATCAGAGTTCTAATATGTCAAGTCAGCCACGAATGTAAACACAACATAAGCTCGGAAGCATTACCAGCATCAGCAGGATTTCCACACCCTGTATTGTTAACATGATCTCTCGTATACATGGGAATGTTGAGCCGTATGTTCCTCGGCCAACCAAATCTTAAGGGTGGTTTATTTGTGTTTTGCTTTTTAATAAATAAAAAAAATCACTGGGATTTGCTTATATTTAAACACTTTGCCACCAAAGAGGCCGGAAACTTTTCCAGGGGGGTTGGCAACAAATTGTGTAACAGTGAAGGGGTTCAAGGAAGGTACATTTTTGGGTGAGCAGTACACAGCATTTACAATATATTTAGATGGTCACTGCATGCAGCAGTCAATAAGCTTTTACAGTCTCTTATTAAAACAGTAATAAACCAGTGATATGATCAACTCATTCACTGTAGATACATTTTGTTTTATTAATCACAACCTAAATTAAGCAGTATAAAATCTGAGCTGTATTTAAATACTGAGCAAGCTCACGTTTTATATATTAGGCCAAAGCTAAAGCGTCATGAGATTATGTGCCAAATATTGGTTTCAATTAAGTTAAAACATTAAGAATATGGGCATAGTGCTTAAGATATCCATCATTACATCAATTACACAGAAATCTATCCATAAAACCATTTTAATTCCCCAATTAAAAATCAGAACCATTTACTCTCTCAAAAGAAGATTTATCTGTACGAAATCAAACCATTTAATCAATACATATAATGTTCAGATGCCCCAACTATAAAACAGGAGCACAACAATCCAACCTGATGGTTCAATGCCCTATATCACAAAGCAAGAGGAGCAGAAAGTGAAAACACACAGCTTTTTAAAAAAACACATTGTATTTATATTCTCCTTTCATGTTGCACCAAAAGTTAAGAAATGAGCCGGTAATTTTGTACGTCGTAATAAATGTTTGCGGATGGGGAGGAATCGGTGCAACAAGTGTGCGCGCGCACACGCGCGCGTTTGCTCGTAAAAGAGATATACATGTTTTCGAAAGCTATAAATTGAGGAAATTAAACTGCACTATGTAATAATAATAATTCGGTATTTGTAATCCATTGGAATGGTCCAACTTTTCAAACAATAAGCAAAATAAAACATGAACACGAAACACAATGGGTGTTTAAATTGGTCATCGTGTTTAGTGGTGTTGGTACACGCCTTACATCAGGAGCACGCTACAAATGCGCGAATGAGCAAATCTGCTGGACTGTAACATAACCAAGTCATGTGTATATTTTAAACACCTATAGCTTTCACCATATGTCAGCTTTCATCTCTATTGACTGTGATACTCATTGTATTGCTCTATCAGGAACATTTTACATTGAGCACAGTAAGACTAACCTTGTGCGACCTTACCTAGAAACGTGGGGTGGGAGGCGGGGGCTAAGTTCATCTGAGGACGAACCACCGAACTCAACTACACCGGCTCACAAATTACCTCCCATAGCCGGGCCAAACATTAGTTAACAAATAGTACTTTACGTCTTTTTCCTAGACTACCCACAAATGAATCATGAAGGGAAAACAAACAAGACTAGGGATTTTTAAATATTGCATCATACACAAGCAGAGCATTTGTTTCAAAAGCATAAGCGGGCACCAAAAGCGAAGTGTCTGTACTATGAGGCACCAGTAGTGAGAGTCACACAAAGGCATCAATATGTGTCATGATTGTGTTTATGGAAATGTTCACGTATTTTTGCTACTACACAAGAAGCACTTTTTTGTTGTTTAAACCAAGGCCCAATTCTTAATCACCGCTGCTGAAGTAATGTCATTTTACTGCGGGGGCCAAACAGAGCGGAACGGGACATTCCAAATGGCCGCCGTCGCTTTGCTGCCGACGGACGCTCCGCAGCAGCTGATCCACCACTGGAAATCCCCACTGCCGGCTGTTTCTAAGGTGAGTTTTAATACTGTTTGGGGTAGGAGTTTAATGGGGTTTTTTGTACTTTGGTAGGGGGTTAAGCGCTTAATTTAAAGTGTTTTGGGCTTAATTAAGGGGTTTTGGACTTCGGTTAGGGTAGCTTCCAATAATAATTACAGTACCAACTGATTTAAGAAAAATGTATGCAAATGTTCTGTGGGGAAACACAACAAACAAATCTAAAACCCAAACACTGGAGTTTCCTTGACATTTTTTCTTTTTTGAACAACTGCACAGAAACCATTTAGACTGTAAATTAATTAAAGTCTATGTAAAGAACAAAAGCTGGAAGTAATGGATTGAAAAATAAATAAATAAACTTTTACAAGCATCTGTAAATTGAAACAGGATTTAAAAAAAAAAATAGTAGTAGTGTGGAGAATGACTACTGAAAAGCACTTAGAAACGTCGCAACTAAAAACGCAGTGTGACATTAGTTGCACTAAGATCAATGTGAAATTCCATTTAACATTTGCATTGCTAAGGTACAAAATGCACATCGCTGTTTTTTTCCCCTAGCAGCGTTTTCATTTTTAAAACAATTCAGGCTATTTTATAGAGACCCAAAAGTCTAACTACAAAACTGCACAAGGAAAACATTGGAACAAGATGTACTAAACGGTTCTAATCCTTGGTACATCTTATGGTCCATTCAAGTGAAAGTATGACATGGTATCTCTGAAGCCTACCACAGATTTGCAAACCTGGGCCACAGCAAGTAATGATTTGGTAAGGTACAAATAAGAGGTTCAGAACGAGATAGTCTGCTATTGTATTACAGTACTAATGTTACATTATATTCTCACATTTTTAGTGCAGTTAAGCATACAATCTACACTGCTTTTCAGAAGTATGAAGCATCATTTTGTCTGCTACTACAGTACAGCCGGATGTCCAACGCCATGACGGCCATATTTAATAAACCCAGGGAACGTTCAAAATTTTAAGAAATAAAAAGATACACGTCACAAAAAAATGTTTTTTTTTTCATGCGGGCAAAAACGCAAATTCACAAACAAACCAAAAAAATAAGCCTTTAACGTCTTCTCTCGCAGCAAAGCACGAGATTTGAGCATCTGCCATAGGTTAACATTAATTTATTATGGAGTGACATTTGTGGGTGGCTCCTTACTGAAGGTCACAAGATTATAAATAACAGATTTTTAACTGCACCGCTAATCACAGAATATATCCTCATTTAGGCACGAGCGCCTCGCACACATAGCACTGGCGGGCAATGACATTTGCAATTGCGCTGTTTGGCATTCAGTTCTTACGCCTCATTTTGAAAGGCGGTTAATATTTGTGAAGTGAGCACAAGGGTTAAGTATAATAGGGAAGATGCTATATGGCCCAAGTGCTTTTACTTTATTGAAACTCCAATCTACACCCAAAGCTGTTCTGGTGGGTCAGTCTGGTAAGCAATGCATTGAGAGTCCCTTAAGCACTGAAAAGGCTAAAACAGCACCAACAGTTGGGGGGAGGGTGGGGTGGAGAACAACTGCTAGATGAAATGAATCACTTAGGTGGCCACACACAATAAACCATAAATCAGTAGGAGGGGGATGGGGGAGGGGGGAGGAGATATCTTCAGCTGTTCCACAGCAATCTCTCATTATGCTGTTCTCTGGTGTAGTCAGAGGGAAGCCAAGCCAACTTGGTGGGGCTGCAGTTGGGAGGGGGCAGCTGAAAAGAAGAGTTTATTTGTTTGCGGTCTCCTGAATGGAAGCTGGAGAGAGTCACTTGTTGTGCTAAGTTGCAGCATTTGTGCGCTCCAGCCTCCCTCACTTGTTGTGGCACAGATGTCATTCTGAACTGGAGTTTCATTCATAAAACGGGAACGTGTCAAGCCTGGTGAAGGCAAAGCAACCCAAGGAAGACTCAGAAAAATTGAACTATTCATAGCACAATGTGAGCATGGTTAACACCCTCAGCGGCATGACGGGGTCTGGAAAACCAAGCAGAGCAATGAATGGTGCCCTGGCTTGGCGGCAATGGGGTTAAGTGCCTCATGAATAAAGAGTTGCCAATTTCAGTCTTTTTATTTCTATGCATTTACAAGGTTTGCATCCCCTAGCAGCACACAGGCTGTGTAACACACAGGGGGAGGGGGTAAGACAAAGGGTAACATTAGGGCTCTGGATGCCTTAACCTTATGAACTGAAACCCAGAACTTTGTTTGAAAGGGGGGCTTTAAAAAAAAGTCTTCTTTATGGTGTGTCTTTAAATACTTCCTATACAGATGTTTAACTCTTCTATATCACAGCACAACATATATATATATATATATATATATATATATATATATATATATATATATATATATATATATATATATATATATATATATATATATATATATATATAACAGAAAACACAAAGTATACCGCATCAACACAATTCGTAGCGGTTGCCCAAAAACTGTCCTAAGTATATGATAGAATATCAATAGGCAGTGGTGCTCAAGGATAATAAATGTATAGCACAACAAAAAAGTATCCTTATAATAAAGCACACGGGCATACCATGGATATAATTATTATTACAAAATGTATTGATATAAAGATAAAAACAGGGGGAGAAATATAAAAGAGGAGGGCGACTCACAACTGACAATACACATGTACCATGAGGACAAAGGCACATAAATTGGTCAAAAAAATCACCAATGGCTGATATAATGAACAGCCAAATGTATTAAAACAAAATAATTGGTAGCTCTATAGAAGGCACTATTCTGTAAAGTAACAACATACTGCAGATCTGTGTACTATGAATAGAGGTATGTCTACAAGAGGTATGCCTATAGTATAGCCATAGATTCAAATAGAGACAATATTGCCTAGGATAATGTCAAGGAATCCAGGATAAGAGCATGTATCACCGTGGTATTAAATTATGATACATCACCAAAATCTGTATAATTGATGTGACCAAAAAACGAATTGCAGAGGCCTCCTATACTGGAAAAAGTCAGGGGTCCCCCTCCACAGTCTCCCACGCGTTTCGACAAACTGTCTTCTTAGGAGGCCTCTGCAATTCGTTTTTTGGTCATATCAATTATACAGATTTTGGTGATGTATCATAATTTAATACCACGGTGATACATGCTCTTATCCTGGATTCCTTGACATTATCCTAGGCAATAGTCTCTATTTGAATCTATGGCTATACTATAGGCATACCTCTTGTAGACATACCTCTATTCATAGTACACAGGCCTGCAGTATGTTGTTACTTTACAGAATAGTGCCTTCTATAGAGCTACCAATTATTTTGTTTTAATACATTTGGCTGTCCATTATATCAGCCATTGGTGATTTTTTTGACCAATTTATGTGCCTTTGTCCTCATGGTACATGTGTATTGTCAGTTGTGAGTCGCCCTCTTTTATATTTCTCCCCCTATTTTTACTTTATATCAATACATTTTGTAATAATAATTATATCCATGGTATAAATTGCAAATGTGATTCTAAACCTAAATTGTGCAAACAGATAATATAGAACAATCAGTGTAAATATACAAAAATAAATAATTCTGTACAGGCATACCCCGCATTAACGTACGCAATGGGACCGGAGCATGTATGCAAAGCGAAAATGTACTTAAAGTGAAGCACTACCTTTTCCCACTTACCGATGCATGTACTGTACTGCAATCGTTATATACGTGCATAACTGATGTAATAAATGCATTTGTAACAGGCTCTATAGTCTCCCCGCTTGTGCACAGCTTCAGTACAGGTAGGGAGCCGGTATTGCTGTTCAGGACGTGATGACAGGCGCATGCGTGAGCTGCCGTTTGCCTATTGGGCGATATGTACTTACTCGCGAGTGTACTTAAAGCGGGGTATGCCTGTATATTAAGTGAAAAAGTCCACAACAAATCCAAAGGATATATGCAAGAGGTTTGTGAAAGTTCACAATGGAGTCATGAGTCTGAGGCTGCTTCTCTGCAGATGAACCACATCCAGGGACATTTCTAGAACACAAAAATAAGTGCACGAGCCATAGTGTAAAATGTAACAAAAAATATGCTTATAATATAGAACATAGACAAATGCTCCCTCACGTTTTAAAACTTCATTTCACCTTGTATAATTTCGCATGGTAAGTGATTTTACCGGACATCCATCTCGTATAGGCGATGATGGCAGGTCACAGTGCTATTGGGAGTAGATCAAAGCCCCCGGCGTTTGGACTGATATCTACAGCGCATAGAAAGGAATGTTTGTACCAAGAGGAGGTTCCGGAATAAATGTTTTAGCCGAAATGAGGCCTCGCAGTGATCCCTGTAGCCGCACTGACTTGTAACTGTATCTCAGCGTGGTAGGAACAGATCCGCAAGCCCAAATTAACTACGTTTCCCTACGCATTGTCACTATCCGAGCGACTGCATCACGCCCATCAGATACAGCTACGACGAGTCAGTGCTGCTACGCAGATCACACAGAGGCCTCATTTTGGCTAAAACATTTATTCAGGAACCTTCTCTTGGTACAAACATTCCTTTCTATGCGCTGTAGATATCAGTCCAAACGCCGAGGGCTTTGATCTACTCCCGATACCCACCGATATCGCTGTGACCTGCCATCGCCTTATACGAGATGGATGTCCGGTAAAATCACTTACCATGCGAAATTATGTTTAAAACTTTGCGAGTGAGCATTTGTCAACGTTTCAGGTTAAGCATATTTGTTACATTTTACACTATGGAACCAATAACATTTTATTAGACTATTTTTATTTTACATAGATTATACCTAGTCATGCAAATTAGTTTACCGGGCTTTAGACATTTATTCTTTACATTAAAAATATATACACCATCCAAACATTAACCATACTTCCAACATGTAAATAAGCAGATCTGTCATAACCAACAGAAAAAAAATACATATTACCAGACTTCTCCTGCGAGGAGGTTGGGATGATATGAATCATTATTAAAATTGTGCACGCTATAGCAACCAAATTAAGCTTGCACGGATATGGAGCCGTTTATAGATTCATTAGCTCTTTTTCCTCTTTATTCAACCGACCAATCAGTACAAATATAGAACAAGGAGAGGCTTCACCCTAGCTACTCGGCCACATATAACCAATTGCATCCAAATCAAGTATTTAGGCACTGTAGCAGTTAAACACAAAAGGTCATTATGCAACATCATTACCTGGACATAACCCAGATAAACAAATTTTCATATTTCAAAAGCTCCGTAGCTATAATTTCATCTATGAAGTCTCACGGTCACATAGAAAAGGCATCACAACCTACAGAAAAGCTACATTACTCAAGGACCAATACAACTACTGTTAAGTACATACATTAACAGTGTGGCCAACCCGACAGATAATGAAACCGGGAAATTCTGGCCACAAAATTAAAAGGGCCACAATAAGAAAAAAAATAAATGAATAACTGTATGCATTGACAGAGCATAATCGGACCGTGCCAGTGTATACTGCCATCAGGTTACACTGTCAGTGCATAATTCGACGGCTTTATATAGACAGAGTATGTAGCCAGCGGCACTACACACTGACAGGACATAACCTGATTGCACTATACACGGACATAGGGTATAACCTGCCGTGGACTACAAGTGGGAGTGAGGTGGAAGAGGGGGTGACACGTGGGTAGGGGTGAAATTGGGTGTGACACATGGGTAGAGTGGGAGGATGAGGTGACATGGGTCAGTGGGGTGATTGGAGAGCAAAGTAGAGAGAGTCTCCACAGTCAGCACCATATCGAGCTCTCAGCAGACAGGGTGCTGTACACTGTAGTGCTTGGGAGCCCACCAGGGATCATTGGTCCATAGGAGCTCAGGAGGAGCTGGTTATGGGGCGCTCTGGCTTCTCTTCCATGTCTATAAGGTCTCTGTGCACAGCCTGCAGTCAGCCCCCGTTGGTTTTTTTTCCCTTCAAGGGCCGCACATGAAGCGCTAAAGGGCCACATTCGGCCCTTGGGTAACAGGCTGGCCACCCCTGCATTAACAAATACAACATTGGCAAACAATGACCTGAATAAAACAGATACTCTGTAGGGTTATGGTAGTTGGTAGGTTGTATCAAACCCCGGGGTAAGAATAATGCATTGGGTTAAGACGGTTCCTTCACTTTGTAACAAATAAGTGAAAACACTTATCCATGCAACGCCAGCCTCATCCGTTTCCTGATGTAGGATATGCAGAACCACAAATTAGGATTAATACAATTGTCAGTTTACATTGATAAAAGATGGTTTTAGAAACACAATTTATGAAGCAAGTTTGGCGAAAATAACTCCCGACTAGAGGACGTAACAGAAATTTGCGCAAAATGCTTTTTGGATTCCATAAGATAAACCTTAAATTTTGAACAAAACAGGAAACATATTTACCTGTATTCGGTAACACAGACCTTGTGCCCTCATTATATCCTGCCATGACTCACTTGAACTGCAGTTGACTGCTAGCAGAATCATGCTGCGACCAGCACCGTTCCTCCTGTCATTGAACACAGCACCAGCCAAAAGCTACCCGTTTGTGACTAGCAGCATATCAAACTGTGAGGACTCACTCACCAAAGGTGCATTTTGGAATATTCTCTACCCCTGCTGTGCAAACACAGAGATATTACATTTAAAACTTGCGTAATTATCTGAATATCCATACCTTCCCAGGCTGAGCATGCTAAACCTCCGGAACACCGCTTAGTAAATATTCCCCTAAATATTAGTGTAGTTCAGTCTTAAAGCAGCAAACCACCATAAAAAAAAAAAAATGTAAAAAAAAAAATCACATTTCCTGTTCGCATTGCAATATTTTTTAGCTGCTGTTTTTGGAAATCCTATCTTTTTTTGATATTCTATATTTGAATTCAGAAGATATCAGTTGCTGAAAATTTGCCTCCCTCGTAGGTTAAAATGTCAGCTGTAATTAACCCATTAACACAAGAGGTTGCCATGGTTAACAGCAGATGCCAGTGAAAACCGGTAAATACGAAGCAAAAAATAAAGATTTTTGGGGGAAAAAAAATAGATCAGCAGAACCTGAATCATAAGATTGTTATAACCACGTTTTTACGGGAGAGAGAGGGAGGGGATATGTGTGTGTATGTGTGTGTGAGTGTATGTGTGTTTGAGTGTATGTGTGTGTGTGTTTATGTATGTGTGTGTGTATGTGTATATATATATATATATATATATATATATATATATATATATATATATATATATATATATATATATATATATATATATATATATATATACACACACACACACACACACACACACACACACACACACACACACCAGTTAGCCGAGCTTTAATAATCAAAAATGAATAGACGATAACGTTCTGTGGCTAACTAAATGCTTTTATTTGTGCGAGCTTTCGAGATACACTGATCTCATCTGAAACCTAACACCCCCCTATGTAGTATGCGATTTATGACTTGAGGTGTTAAATAGTCCCTGAATATTAGTGGTGTGTGTGTGTGTGTGTGTGTGTGTGTGTGTGTGTGTGTGTGTGTGTGTGTGTGTGTGTGTGGGTGGTGTAAATATGTAAAGAGCCCACAGTGTATACAGCGCTTTACAAAAGGTGTGTGTGGAGTGGGAGTGTATATCAATGGTGTGGAAATGTAAGCGGCTGTCGCATTACTAAAAATGTGTGTAGATACTATGTGGTCCCTATTGGTATATAGGGATGGAATTACATACAGTATATGTATGTGTAAGAGACAGATTTGTGTGCATACATATAGCGCAGTATGTATATAGACATGGCCTTTAGCACATATGGGAAGAGAGTTCTCTCGTGTCAGTAGTGACTCATAACATAAATTCATACATATATAGCAACTGTAAATATTACTGTATATTCATTTGCATGTCTTAGACAGGTCTGCAACCCTGTCTTTCACCATTATCACCCAGCACACAGCACTTCCACTGCAGCAAGGGATTCTGGGAAATTACATGCAAATGAGCACACAGTGCCACCTTTTATCTCAAGCTCACATTACATGAACAACCCTTAGCCAATGCATGCTGCTTTAGACACAGCTTTTAAGCAAGGGCTCGGGAGATGCAAAGCCAGTAAACCCACTCACAGACATGTTTCAACCTTGATGGGTATCATCAGTGTGAGGTTGGTTGCTGGCATTTGCTGGTTTGAGATTAAGAGTAGGTAATCACCACACTTATTAAGGTTATGGTGGGTAAAAAAAGTGACAAAAACTACACACATACACACATACACACATACACACATACACACATGTAACCCATCGACCCCGGGGCAATCGCAGATCGGCCCCCCTACTCTGTACTAGGGTCTGGCTACATGACTGTATGTGGTGCATACCTGCTGGCAACAGGAGGGTCGGAGTCTCCCGCGATGATATGGGGGATGGCAGGAACAGGTCTCTGGGGTGGATGCCTTCGTATTCATTCAGTGGTGCAGCACCTCCATCTCTAGTAAGCCCCAGGAACGCGGGGTGGAATCCTTATAGAGAGTTCCCACAGGGATGAGAGATTCCAGTCTCACACGGTTGTCTTTCTTGATAAGCAGCAGATCTTTATTCACAGCAGCAGTAACAACAGCAGACATGTACAGGGTGTCCACTCCACTCTGATTGCTCTCCTTCAGGATGGTCCCTTCCCTGCCACCACCCTGGGTCAAGGGCACCCAGGGTGGGGCTAACTCTTCCCTCACCCCCTAAGCAGGGTGAGAGGCATTGGTCCACCTCACTAACTATAATTCTAGCAGCTCTACTCAGAGGCTGCTCCTCTCTTTCTCAAACTGTAAACTAACTAACACACTCACACTGGACCAGCCAGTGCCACACACAGACTAGACACAAGCCCTGAACTGTACTGTCACTAAATAGGAAGTGCACTGCTCTTTATGATATCAGCAGGCAGGGTCAGGTGACCTACCTCCACCTCCACCACTCAGGGCAGTGCTTGAAGTGGGGGAAACCCATAACTCCTGGCATCCTGCACTTACCAGGGCTTATACCAGGAGGAGGAAAGAACTATAGCCCTATTTCTTACCAGGGCTACATACACATACATTTTTACTCGTGAGCACATTCACATGTCTTAGACAGGTCTGCAACCCTGCTTTTCGCCATTATCAACTATGATACAGTGCTCCCACAGCAGCAAGGGGATTCTGGAAAATGACATGCAAATGAGGTGTGTGTGTGTATATGTGTGTGTGTGTATGTGTGTGTGTGTATGTGTGTGTGTGTATGTGTGTGTGTGTATGTGTGTGTATGTGTGTGTGTGTGTGTGTGTGTGTGTGTGTGTGTGTGTGTGTGTGTGTGTGTGTGTGTGTGTGTGTGTGTGTGTGTGTGTGTGTGTGTGTGTGTGTGTGTATGTATGTATGTGTGTGTGTGTGTGTGTGTGTGTGTGTGTGTGTGTGTGTGTGTGTGTGTGTGTGTGTGTGTGTGTGTATATACGAATTAGGAGAGAAGAAGAAAAAAACACAGATGTACTGTAGATAAGGTAGGGTGAGAAAGTGGTGTTTGAAGACATAGGAAAGGTAATAAAACAGTGACAAGGGGCAACATGGAGGGGGAAGGGGATGCTGTGTGGGGTGGGGGAAGGTGTGGATAAGAACATTGGCAGAGAGACAGGCAGGATAATTACAAACAATTGTGATAATGTGTGAGAAACCCCACATTAAGTCCTCTTGTTTTGGTGTCAAAGAGTCTTATTCTGAGTACAAATGTCTTCCGTTCTTGGGTGCATTTGAACATTCCATTGAGGATTTTGATTTTTAAATCCTTTATGGAATGATCTGGTTGTGAGAAATGATGTCCCACTGGTGAGCAGTATCTTCCTTCTTTGTGGTGGAGTATAGAGTGTCTGTGCATATTCATTCTGCCTTGAAGTTTTTGGCTGGTTTCGCCAATTTAGAATCCTTGGTCACATTGAATCATATATACAACATTCCTGGATGTGCAGCTGTATGATCCTTTAACATTGAGTGTTCCATAGTTGTGCCTAACAAAGGAATCTAGGATCCCACAGCCAATCAGAATCAATGACCTGAGGAAGAGAGAACTCTCGAAAGCTTGTCCTATGACAAATTGTTAGTCCAAATAAAAAAAGGTATGAAGTACTCATTTTTTCTGCATTCGCAACAGGACTAGCACGGATGTTTCCGTGATATAGATAGGATAGATAGATAGGATACATAGGGCTTCACAGCAGTAATACATGGGAAATAATGATAGAACACAATGGGAATAAGTGCTTCAGACATAAAAGTAACATTAGGAAAAGTAGTCCCTGAGATAGATAGATATAACCATGTTTAAAATGGTTTTGAAGCAAAAAGTGGCACTGTGTGCTCATTTGCATGTCATTTCCCAGAATCCCTTGCTGCAGTGGAAGCACTGTGTGCTGGGTGATAATGGTGAAAGGCAGGGTTGCAGACCTGCCTAAGACATGCAGATGAGCATACAGTTGTATTTGCATATTTGCTTTCCTGTGGAGGGTTTTTGTCACTTTTTTTACTCACCATAACTTAACTCAGTATTATGGTATATATATATATATATATATATATATATATATATATATATATATATATATATATATATATATATATATATATATATATATATATATATATATATATATATATATATATATATATATATGAAACCAGGTGTCCCACCAAGGAGACAAAAAACAGCACTCAAGGTATATTGCAAAAGTGTATTTGAAAAAAAGCAGGCACATATAAATCCAACGTTTCGGTCCTGTATAGGACCTTCCTCAGGGGCGTGCTGCCCAAGGAAAACATATATACCCATCACCCACCTGTGTGCATAATCAAGAACCAGCTGATTGTAATTAAAAACGGGAGTACTGTAGGCGCATGGGAGCCCCGTCATCACTGTGCAGCAGCCCAGCCTCACCACTCCTCTGTTTACACTTAGCTATCAATGCCAGACACACCGTACATGTGCGCCTGCGGGTGGAGCCAGTGAGCACACCACCCGCAGGCGCACATGTGCGGTGTGTCTGGCATTGATAGCCAAGTGTAAACAGAGGAGTGGTGAGGCTGAGCTGCTGCACAGTGATGACAGGGCTCCCATGCGCCTACAGTACTCCCGTTTTTAATTACAATCAGCTGGTTCTTGATTATGCACACAGGTGGGTGATGGGTATATATGTTTTCCTTGGGCAGTGTTCTCCAGCACACCCCTGAGGAAGGTCCTATACAGGACCGAAACGTTGGATTTATATGTGCCTGCTTTTTTTCAAATACACTTTTGCAATATACCTCGAGTGCTGTTTTTTGTCTCCTTGGTGGGACACCTGGTTTCCTGTTATTTTTGTTGAACAAGCACCTATTTCTTTGGAGCCTTTGAAGTGCCTGCTGTTATATATATATATATATATATATATATATATATAGTTATTTTTATGTCTGAAGCGCTTATTCCCATTATGTGTTCTATTATTATGTCCCATGTATTACTGCTGTGAAGCTCTATGTACATGGATGGCGCTTTATAAAGACATGCATACATACCAGACGAAATATAGAGATAGATACACACACACACCTTTTCCAAAGAGCAGTGCGATACAGAGTAAATGATTGCTGCATTTTACCAGTATCTACAGAACAGGAACCCTTTTAAGCTTTTTAAGTTTATATAATTAAAATGTAACAGCTGCCGTTTTTACATGGTAAATCACTGTTTTGCGGTCTATTGATCAACGGGTGTTCTATGATATCTAGGGACAGATTAAATAGTATTCGGTTTTGAATACATACAGTAAATAAATGTTTTACTCTTGTGCTCATCTCAAAAAAACCCCGACATTAATTGGTAATATGCCGCGATTTGCTGGAATTAAATAGTACTGGTACTTACTGGGTGTCTATATAATTCCATGTTCCAGGATCTTTAGTCAATGAAAAGGGTTGCAGCTACAAATGTGAATCTTTTTATTTCATGAACAATAGATTAGAAATGAGCAAAAAAAAAAAAAAAAATCCCCTTTATTTTATATGAGAAATTTAGCAAAAAGTGCAATAAATGGCAGTATATACACAGGGTGACATGATGTTGCCAACGGACTTTAAATGGCTGGGTAAATACACACATACAGACTTTGTAGGATTGCTCATTTTCAAGGCATAGAAAATGTGCAACTTTGCCGATTGCGCCAGTTTAAGGTTAAAACAGCATGTCCACTTTAAAATAACATGTATTTCCCCCATAGGTATGAAACAGGGGGTCTCTGGAGCAGAACCCTATTATTTTCAGCTCCAGGAATCCCCTGTGTCTCGAGATACCTCACAAAGTGATGCAGGTATCCAATGCAGGCTTATATGTCCTGCGGAAGTCGCAAGGGATGACGTAGCGGCTTATAATTGGCCCAGATGATCTTTATACAGCTACTATCAGCCCCTTCAGGGGAGGTATGAATGTCAGGAAGGAGGGGAACCCCCGGAGCTGAAATTAACACGGTACAGCTCCAGTGACCCCCTGCTTCCCCCCCTAGGGTAAAGTAAACAATAACGCCCCCCTTGCTACCCCCCCCCCCCCTCCCCAGCACCCAAAAGAAACACCATCTTAACACAAACAAGAAACAACTATGGGCAAAGTTTTTGGGAAACTTTGTCAAGATCTTATCAGTTTACAATTTTCAAAAGAAAAACAGAAAAGCCAGCAGCTTAATATTTTCAGATCTTTGAATTACACCCCAGGGGTATTGCATTTAAACACCAGGTCTCCACTAAGAAAAAAAAGAACTCTCCATGCAAAACACCATAGTGGTGAATCATAACATCACGTGAACCATGACTGCCTTTTAGCAGCATTTTTATTGATGAAATCATTGCAGGGAAGAGGTTATGCACAACTTTAATCCCTATGATTAGCAATGCAGCATCCTGTGCTCAATATTTAAGATCAGGCATGCCTTTTTATGATTGTTAATACCACTCCAAAAAAGGATATGCTGGTTAGTAAATTAGCTCGACAATTGTAATGTAGAATCTCCATGGTCTCGCGTCAGTCTCCGAGATTTCATAGGCTTTTGCCGCAAACCCTTCAAGCGTCAAAATGGTTAAATGAGCAGACCACATTTTCTTAGGAGATTGAGAAACACACACACACACGATCCTAGTGTGATACCAGAGTATAAAAGATTTAATATTTTGGACTTCAACAATTAAAAACTCACAATAATGCCGTGAATAAAAAGCATGGTATGAGTAAACTCATGCGTCAACTTGTGATTCCAAAACGCCGTTCTGCTTGCTCCGTCGTGGGGTAATCACCTCTGGAACTCCACTGCTGGTGTCGCTGTCTGTGTGGTCCTCTGGCAACCCGGTCATGCAGAGAAGAGTTCTTAATCTTTAGGTTCCCAGCCCACGAGGGCAGATCACACCAGCCTTACTCTCCGGAGTCAGGACTGCACTCGCACAGCCACCGTAGCTCACTCACTAGACGTGACCCGACGCGTTTCTTCCATCAAGCAGATTTCATCAGGGGATCCCTGATGGCGACACCAGCAGTGGAGTTCCAGAGGTGATTACCCCACGACGGAGCAAGCAGAACGGCGTTTTGGAATCACAAGTTGGCGCATGAGTTTACTCATAGCATGCTTTTTATTCACAGCCATATTGTGAGTTTTTAGTTGTTAAAGTACAAAATATTAAATCTTTTATACTCTGGTATCACACTAAGATCGGGCGCTTTTTGCTTTTCTCTTTTTTCTGTTTAGGTTACATACTGTAATGGGAGTTTGTTGAACCCAGGAGGAAGGCTGCCAGCATACAAAAGGACTTAAATAAGGCTAA
Source organism: Ascaphus truei (assembly GCF_040206685.1). Classification (NCBI taxonomy): domain Eukaryota; kingdom Metazoa; phylum Chordata; class Amphibia; order Anura; family Ascaphidae; genus Ascaphus; species Ascaphus truei. The sequence goes on along the minus strand of NC_134484.1, from coordinate 378,943,641 downwards.
CCCATTATTGGGTCACAGTAGTACCGGATCAGTTATATTATCTATATATGGATTTTGAACTTATTTTGTCACTATTTTTTATTGTATATTTTGTTTATGTTTTTTGCTCACATGGTTACCAGCACATGAACAACACAGTTTAGAGATATTATAGATTTTTCACCGATTACAATTTGTGTTATTTTTAATTTCATTTGAATATATGATAATATTCTAGCAATGAAAACAGATATCAATCCCTTATAAAAGGATATACCTTGATATATTACAGTACACAAAAGCGCCGTCTGAGAGAGAGAGATATAGATATATATTTATATATATCCGCTTATGAGCACATTCACATCCCCGACAGGTCCACAAACCTGTCTTTCCCCAACATCTTTGCATACAATGCTTCCCTTGCAGCCAGGGATTCTGGAAAATAACATGCAAATTAGCACTCGCAGATGGGAAGCTGGAAGTGACTATGACCAGGTACACAAAGTAAGTTACGGGGAGTGTAAAAAAAAAAAAAACAGCAGCAAATTAAAAATACCACGTATAACAGGTACAATACATACAAACTTTGAAAACTTGCATACAAATAATTATTTTTCCTTGGAAAGACTAATAATTAAACATACACGTGTGTGTGTGTGTGTGTGTGTGTGTGTGTGTGTGTGTGTGTGTGTGTGTGTGTGTGTGTGTGTGTGTGTGTGTGTGTGTGTCTGTGTCTGTGTGTGTGTCTGTGTGTGTGTGTGTGTCTGTGTGTGTGTGTGTCTGTGTGTGTGTGTGTGTGTGTGTGTGTGTGTGTGTCTGTGTGTGTGTGTCTGTGTGTGTGTGTCTGTGTGTGTGTGTGTGTGTGTCTGTGTATATCTATATATATGTAACCATGCTGTAAAATGGCTGCAGTCATCTCTCCTGCTGACAGTAAGGCCTGGTAAGTTATGGGCATGCCAGCAGTAATCATGGAGGTTTGCCCTCACACCCTGGTGAGGTGCCCTATGTATGGATGGGAGTGGTCACAGGCTCTGACTCCCTGGTTGGTGATGTCAGGATTGTGTCAGCCCCCAGAGGATACATAAGGCACGGCACTGATCAAAAGTAAGGGTTCGTCTAGGTTCTTCTGAGGATTAAGAGTTCAGAGTTAGTATACTAAAAGGACTAATGAGACTGTGACCATGGACCTGGCACAGGTGAAGTATCCCTGCGGGGATAGGGAATCCCTACATTAGGAGGACATACCTTTCAAAGGGAAGTACGGTGAACAATGGAGGGCTGAATACACCCCATTGTGGAGGGCAGCTGGCCCACCGTACTAATAAAGATGATCCTGATTAAAGACACTCTCGTGTGCAAGTGTGGAGTTATTGCAGAGAGAAGCACCACAGAGGAGTTCCTCATCAGAATCATCCCCAAGCGGACGCCGGGATCCTGATGAGGTGGAGGCGCTGCACTGGATATAGGTAGGACTCAAGCACACTACCTCAGCTGAAGGTGGTCAGCGCAAAACTCAAGGACCTCACGATATAGATGAAACCGGATAAAGTTGAATTAAAAAGGAATAAAAGGAATAAAAACACAGTATTAGTGCATAACATCCACATGTGTGGGGGATGGAGGGGGGGGGGGGGTTGGAGGGGGAGGGGGGGGATAGGTGTGGATGGAGGATACGATGGAAGGGATGATGGTGAATTTCCACTATCTAATCAATGAAAACATAAACATATGGATTCAGTGACTCACACGGGCTTGTGTGGTATTTCTCCCTCAACGCAGACTGTAGTGGGTTAATGCAGACTCATATAGTGGAGTCTCAATAAACATAAAACTCACACGGCCTAATGTGAGTTCTTGCCCTCAGAGGGTGGTGTCAGCCTGTATGGGTGGTGTGTAGTCGTCTCAGCAAAATAACCCCCAATAGGTATAGATGTGTGAGTGTCTCCTCTCCCCGTTTCCCAGAAGACCAAAAGAAATGTGTGCAAACCAGGGTTAGCAATATGACAGGTCTTTATTCGGTTAACAGTTAAGACATGAGCATAAACAAGCATACATGTTGTAAAAACAAAAACGGTAATAAAACCATATATGACAAGGTGAAATAGACAATACAAAAAGCACACTCACTTGCAACTTCTGTTGCCCAGCATCAGCCGCTTGGTTTGATCCTGCACGATCTCCTCCTCCTCCGTTGTTGCTCTCACTGGCGCGTCCGGCAGTGAAACCGGAAGAGGGGATCTGTACCGGATGTCCTGCGGTCGGCTGGGTCCCTCTCTCAATGAGCTCCGGCAGGGAACAACGCGTTTCGCAATAAGGTTCGTCAGGAGACGACTACACACCACCCATACAGGCTGGCACCACCCTCTGAGGGCAAGAACTCACATTAGGCCGTGTGAGTTTTATGTTTATTGAGACTCCACTATATGAGTCTGCATTAACCCACTACAGTCTGCGTTGAGGGAGAAATACCACACAAGCCCGTGTGAGTCACTGAATCCATATGTTTATGTTTTCATTGATTAGATAGTGGAAATTCACCATCATCCCTTCCATCGTATCCTCCATCCACACCTATCCCCCCCCTCCCCCCTCCATCCCCCACACATGTGGATGTTATGCACTAATACTGTGTTTTTATTCCTTTTTAATTCAACTTTATCCGGTTTCATCGATATCGTGAGGTCCATGAGTTTTGCGCTGACCACCTTCACACTACCATTGCAACGTTAAGGACACGGGGTTCCCTTCTTCAAGGTCAAGCAGCAACCACAAAATCATCAAAAGGGCCAGTATATATTTCTATATACTCTTTTACACCACGAACACAACCTCTTATTTATATTTTTATTATTTTTAATATAGTAAAGGCGTTGTAACATTTTTTAGCCACACATCTTGGGGAGCGCCGCAGTACAAACATCCTCTGACACTACCTCAGCTGCCTGTCTGGGTTGGCAAATCCCCACACACCATCATGCGGGAGACTCAGGAGTCCTGTTGCCAACAGGTGCACCACCAGACATCACACTGTAATGGGGACTGGTTAGACCACAGGGGCCAATATGAGATTGGGTGGGTCAGGCAGTCCAGAAAACCCGTTACATATATATATACACATCATAAAAATATTACTTGTGTGCACATTCACATGTCTCAGACAGGTCTGCAACCCTGCTTTTCACCTAGAATACAGTGCTTCCACAGCAGCAAGGGATTCTGGGAAATGACAAACACACACACACACACACACACACACACACACACACACACACACACGTGTAGGAGGGCATGTAACACTGGAATCTTGGGATTGTAACTTGTTGAGCATGGCATTGGTTGTTAGAGGCAACGGGTACAAGTGGCTAGAAAATGGCAAACTCCAGCAATACCTGGTTGTTTATGCCTTAACTGTACATTGGGCTATTGCACACCATCGCTGTTAATGATCTGGTTAAGTTTTAAAAAAAAAATTAAATTTTTTTTTTTTAAAAAGGGGGGGGGGGGCTTTTTTTTACTGTAATACAATAATACAAGTTACCAGCGGAATTGTCTTCCTTAGATTCATTCATGCTCAAAAGCAACAATTTCACTTATTTGTATCCTGAAATAAAACAAAAATACATATATTTTAAAAAATCTGATTTCCGATCCTTTTTGTGTCTGCTTAATTCAAGCATATTAGTGCTATTTCGGTTTATCTGACTAAAGAAGGCTTCATAATTATTTTACAATTTGACTGTACATTTGAGGAATTACGATTTTAGAACAAAATTGGGTAACACTTGTGCTACTCAAATATTTGTTCTGCATATTATTTTTTTATTACAGTCCTCAAAAAACAAAAGGCTGACATTTGTACGTATAAACAGGACACGAGTCAGTGCAGCACCTTAGCTCAGATTTAGGTGATCCTGCAGGACAGTTGCTAAGGCGTCTCTCACACTAATTAGTATAAACTTTGATTTTAAGTATATAGAAATGAATATAGATTTTTTTTTTATTATTTTTTTTTTATTATTTTTTTTTAAATTTACTAAAGTAAACAGCAGAGTCCACATCTCTAAAGAACACACAGCAAATACAGCACCTATGTTAATCCTGTACCATTTCTACACCATATTTTGGGTGAGGCGAGAAAATGGGGTTAAATAGCAAAACTGCAGAACATCATATCTGCCTAAATTATGTTGTTGTACAGTACTGCATCAAAACCTTTGTACAAAAGTCCACACCGGGCACAGCTATCCCAGAGCAGGCACTGCAGAGCGGAACAGCACTTTATACACAGAAGTCATAGCACATTGCTACCCACTAACCCACTGTTTACTCGTTTTGCTTCTAGAGCACAAAGCCAACAAAATGAACATAATAAACCAGCACTGCTCGTATGAGGATCTTACACCCGAGCAATGGGTACTGCAGCAGTCGACAAACAATTAGGAGATGGATTTTCAGGAGGAAAATTTTGTTTTCCAACATGTTTTTTTTTTTAAATAAATACTACTTTAAAGTTACATAAGGTGCAAGAAACTACTGCAAAAGTATGTAAGCATGTTATAGGAAATTTTCTTTAGAACAGGGCTGTTTTTTGTTGCATTTTTTTGTAAATAAAACCACCACTTCGTTGCATGCTACTTATTCATAATGATAATTTAAATAACGGCAAAACCAATCTGCTTTGTGCAACGGTGTCATCTTTAGAATATGTATACATACGCACCGTAACTGCGGATGTACCCCAGTGCTACAAAGTCATTGGCTATGACTCATAAGGTTAGTCTATTAAATAATGTATTCACTATAAAAGGTTATTATATATTAAAAGGACAAAAAAATATATACACAAACAAGCTACAGTACACTGCCACTACCGTGCGCCACACCTTCCCTGCAACTGTTCAGATTCGTTGAGCAAAAAGATGAACTTAATCCAAATCGTCACAATGTCAATCCAAACCAATTTTAAATAAGTGAACCAATTCAAAATCTTAACTACCCAGAGCTCTCTCTAGGTGGCGCCTCCAGAACAGGCTTCCAAGTCCCTTAGCCTGCAATGAAGTTATGATTTTCCGTTTTAATCGAGCATTACACGATCTACAAAAACACCACGGTAAATATAGCCAAGGAGGTGTGATGTGTGGGAGTCGAGGAGAGATAAGGTCTTGTATTCTGGGCAAAGTAAAAACTAAAAATACTTAATGATCTGCCTCTCTGTATAGTGAGCCAGAATATGGAAAACCTATTGTAATGCCATGTAGAAGAGTTGAACCATGTCATCTCCGTCATAATTAACTGTTCAATTAGGTCACAAATGTTTATACAAAGCCAAATCATAATAAAACAACAGAGTAGCAACATTTCCAAGTACCGTTTCAGCAATAGAAATGAGGTAGGAGCACTCGCATCACGGTTTGGAAACTGAATCGGAGGCACGGATATACCCCGCAGGTTTAATCAATGAAGAAAATAACCCCGTCACGGAAGGCCAGCATTTCATAGGTCTTTGCAAAAATCTAAACAACTTTTATTTGTGGACTGATCGACGTTTCTGTTCAAACACGGACCTCGTCAAGATACCACAGTGGTCAAGTACAATAGTTTATATACCAGAATATATACCCCGTCTGCCAGTATATAAACTATTGTACTCCACCACTGTCGTATCTTGACAAAAGGTCCATGTTTGGAACAAAACGTCGAACCACAAATAGGTCTTTGTAAAAATATAAAAACCGTACGTGGTGGCCTTCCGTGGCAGGATTACTTTCTTCAAGCACGGTTTCAGACACTTTAGTCAAAAGACATGCCTTTCATTAAAATTATGATCATAGTTACTAAGCAGTGGTATTTCTTACTGTTAATTTACTTCAACAGGCTGTAATGTTTCTTCTGGCTGCAGAAGGTGCTTTATGAAGTACCAACTATTCATAAACATGATCTTACATCTTTATCCTATGGTCTTAGATCACTTAAGCCTCTTACTACTAATATTTACGCATAGAATTCTAATAGCAGCCACAATCGTTTCAAAAGATGTCTAGAAGTCAAATGCAGATGGGTACCTCTGGTGAAAATTATCACTAAAATATTTTCCTTAGTTTGCATTTACAAAAGGTAGCCGAGGAAAAGAAATCATAAAATTATATTCCCACTGTACCAGGTGAAGGTTGTCTAAAACCAGAACCAAAATGTGAAAGAAAGCCACAAATCAATGTACATTTAGTCTTTGTTCCAAAATAGAAATGGCTAAATTAAATTTCACTTTAGAAGGAAGAAATATTCAAGAAACTCATGACCTATTGTATTTACCCAAACATCATTAGGGTTGAATAGTTTCAGATTGTGGGAGTTTGCATGTGCCCAATTTCCACCATCATTATGGTTAAGAAATCGAGCAACTTCCTGAAACATATGCTTGTTTCCTTTCTGTGCCCTTGAAATGTCATTGATAAACTGTAACCTGAACCATATATTTTCCTCCCTAACAGTACAGATATACTGTAAAGAGAGGGCACTGATGGTCATGCAAGCTCATTCCCTAAAGCCCTAAAATCAATTCCTCTCTATAAATGTTAAGTGCACGTATGCAGATAAAATGTGTCCATACACCTCACTATCTAATGGAATCCATCCATATAACAGTGGTATTCACTTGGCGACCTGCAGCTGCTTTTGTTGCAGTTCTCCAGAAGAGGCAAATACAGATCTATTTATAATATGAACCGGATTCTGGTGTTCAGAGGAAACGGTTCAAAGTGGGTGTAGCTGCTGCATTGCATTTACATTGCGACATCATTTGGTCCATGCTGGGATGTCTTTATGTTCCTATAACATTTAGGCTTGCATTGTGATGTTGCCTGGATGTCACAAAGCCCAGGACGCGAGGTGCCCATATGACGCTCAGGAAACGTCATACTATTTTGCTAGATTTTTAGGTGGAGATTGTTTACTGCTCCCATTGGAGTGTTAAATGGAATTGAAACTGGGGGTGTTCAAATTCCATTTGCAACAGACGTGCACCGTAAAAGTTAGGAGGGGCAATCAAGACTAGAACAAAAGTAAACCAAGTAAACAAGCATATTTAACCCTTACAAGGGCCGTCAGAGGAACCATTGATATACCAAGTACGTCATAACAAAAATGCTTATTTCCCAAGGGTAAACTGAGCTAACTGATGCAACAGAATGGTCGAACCAATCAAAAGAGTAGTGAGCCTTCTCATTTTCCATCAGCCGTAGGGCGGTAGTGGTCATGTGACTGCTGCTGAGGCAATTAGGTTCAATGTCATTGATTGAGACCTTTAAAAATGTAATACCTTACAGAAAAAACGTGTACCTTTAGGGGGCCCTATAGTGACCTCCTGCCCCCCCTTTCCAGGTTATCGTGTAAAAACTGAAAAAATATAAATCATACAATAGTAATAGACTTCCACAATAAACAAAAGGGGCAGGAAAGTGTGTGCACTGTCATGGATGGATTAACCAGGAAATAAAAATTATAGTAAGCATATACATTTTCACTTTGTGGTCGTCCCATGGCAGTGGCAGTGGGCACCAATGGGAAGTGCACGAGCAGTACTAGAAAAAGGAAGGGAAGCAATAACTACACACATCTATTAAGTCACAAGAGACTGAATACATATTTGGCCAAAGCATGCATCAGCTGAGACACGAGTCTAAGCCCGCGTCCATAGTAAGCACGTCCAACTTTATGCGAGAAAGTCTTTATTTTGTCTCGCGACGGCCGGGACATGTGCACGGTTCAGCCAATGAGGACGAACCGCTCACGTGACGTCATGGGCACGACCCCAAACATTGAATTTGAGCTGCTCCTCGTCACGTGACCTCCTCCAGACCCCACAGGCCACGGATCGCCTGTGCTGCAGCAGGCGCGTGTGATGTCAAACGCTCTGTCGCGCGCCTACTATGTGCAAGCCCTAAGTCACAGTAATTTTTGAAAGTGCTGAAGGATCAGACTGCTGCCCTGCATCATTTTGTAGGCGAGGCTTGCGCTGCCCATTATGATTCTATTGATCTGGTAGAATGTGCTTACACCTTCTTGAGTCTGCCTCACATGTATGGTAAAAGCCTTAATAATACCCCTTACTATTACATATTGTTGGCTTGGAGGCAGCCTGTCCGCCTGGCTCCTGAAGAGAATAAAAAGTCGATCTGACTTTCTTAATGACGCCGATCTGTGAAGATCATGTTCCAGATATCTCACTGTGACGGTCGTGAGGGTTTGGCCCGGGATTAAAGGGGTTACACCCCCATGGGCCACCCTCTAACCTCACCAGGGAGACAAGGGGTTAACTGGGCTGAGGCCCAGACGTGTGATTTAACCCTGGTCATAACCTGAAAATGTATATTCCCTGTTCCCCCATGTTTTATTGTTAATCAGTGTCTGCATCACACACACACACACACACACTGGGATCCATCCGGGAGCACAAGGGTTAATAGTGGTATAGTGATTATAGCCCTTTGTGTAACTTTCCCGCCTTTTCAGGCACCATTTTGCAGGTTCCCATAGGCCGCCATTAGGGCTCAATGCTTTCTAATGGTGAATCTTGCTGTGGAGTCCTGTTCCTGAGAAGACCAGCAGATGGCGTCCGAGAGGGAGAGTGGCGGTTTCCCATTGAAAGTCAATGGGCTCATTGACTTCAATGGAGAAATCCTCGAGAGAGCTTTCCAGGAACGAGTTGGCAGCCGTCCAAACCGCTTAACCGCAAAGCGGATACATTTTCAATAGGAGAGCTTTGATCACTTACAAGTCAAGTTCAACGACAAGTGGCGTGGGAATAAACAGTTCTAGGGCACCTAGGAATAAAATTCTTTCTTTCTGTCCCTAGTTCCTAGACCTCCCCCCACTCGGCCACAACCGGGTCCCCGTATCCTGGACCCCCGATAAGGGTCGAACCGAGAAGAGCGGGCCGCGCCATAGGTTCCGATGGCGGCGGCAGGAACAGCTCGAGAAAACGACTAAGTGTGAAAAGCTGAATTTTGGTATTCCATAGCTCCGGTTCCGGAGGGCCCAGCGGATCGGGGTTTGGGGTGTCTGTAGCCACGGCTCCGGCATCGCTGCAGAACCATCCTTGACCCGCTTGGACCAACCCGACGGAGTATGGACCCCCTTGAAGGTTCGGGACTTTTCCCATAGACTCCAATGGCGGCCAAAACCCATTGACCGGCTACGGCGGAAAACTCCCATTGACTTCAACGGCGGCATCGCCCCGTTGAAAGTCTATGGCGGGGATTCCCATAGCCGCCAATGGCGGCGGTTTGCCATTGAAAGTCTATGGCGGCGGAACCCGTTGTTTTCAATGGGGATTTAGTGAAAAACCCGGATTTATTTTACAGCAGAGATTTGTGTATTAAAATGTAAAACGGTTTTAAGTGTATTTGTGTATCTCCGGTTTCCCAGGTCGTAGCAGGTCGCAAATTGGACCCTAGGGTGTCCCAGTTCCGGCATTGAGAACTGGGAAGTTTGGACCTGCTGGACCCAAAGGAACTGGAAATTTTACTATGTTCATGTTTTATCCAACATACTGTGTTTCAAGGTATGGGTAAAACCCAGAGGAAATTCCTTTGCATACCAGGGTAGCATATGGCCTGAAAGGCGACCCAATGTCTAGGACTTAAGTATGTTTCAAAGGATTTTGTCACCACTACTGTTTGCATGAGGGTGGAGACTACTCAAACCAGAGCAGTCTTCAAGTGTTCCATTTCACACCTCACAACAAAGGATTTCCTGCCAGGTACTCCATTTGGTAGACCAGCTGGCATTCCTGATATAGAGGAGGGGTTATAGAAATGAGACCCCAGAGCTCTACTGCGCATGTCCCAACAAGCAGGGGGGCAGGGATCAAAATGTGTTCCCAGGTTAGTGAGTGGCTGGAGGTAATTGAAAACCAATCACCTGTACTTAAGGTTAAAGATAGGACCACAAAAGGTATATAATCTGTGGTCAACCCTTTATCCAGTGTTCAGTCTGTTCTATACCATCTTGATTGCTGAGAGAAACGCTATGCACTGTCTTCCTGCCAGAGGTCTTTTCATGTCTTTGGTGTCTTGATGACTATGAAGAGTGCTGTATGAACTGCCAGTCCAGATATGACTGCTTCATCATTTCCATTTTAAGTAAGTGTCTATATTTTGCCTGTTATTTGTACATTATTGTGTGTTCACCTTTATCAAGGAATAAATTATATTTTATCATATCTAAGTCTCGTCCCAGTTCAGACCCAGTGATAAATATATATCATCTGTTATATATATTTATGTGTGACTATACAGCCTGCCATAATCTCACCGTGACACTCACCATGTCTAACATATGAAGTCTGTTCCTGGTCGCCGACTAGATTTGGACAAAACGACACTACGATAAGCTACTGGTTCAGGTTGAAAACAGATTACCGATGACAAACTGCCTTAAGGACCACCTTATCCCGATTAGGGTAAAAAGGGTTCTTTAACGAATAATACCTGCAGTTTGAAGATTTTGCGTGCTGATGTTACTGCCACCAGGAATACAATCTTTAGGGTAAGGTCCATATCCAATGGACTACAGAAGGGGCTCTAATGGGGTCCTGTGAAAGACTATAGCACAAACATCAAATACCAGAGGGGAGCGGGAAGTGGGGAGGGGCAGAATCTCAGAACTGTGGTTTGATTCCACACAAAGCTTGGAAAAAGTGCATCACTAGATCCACTGAAGTCAGCCGTCTACCCAATAGTGCAGAAAGTGTGGTTACCTGCACCAGAGAGAGCTAACAGAGTCCTCACCTCAAAATGGATTACAGGAATTCTAGAATCGAAGATATGGGTGGACTCAAGAAATCCATCTTCAACTGGTTGCACCATATTCAAAAACTTTTCCAAATTCTGTTAGATACCCACAGCGTGGTTGCTTTTCTTTCTCCCATTAGGATATGTATGACCTTCAGATGACCCTCGTCTCCGCAGCAAACTCCACTCAACTGCCGAGCCATCAAAGACCAAAAAATCTGGCTGTATCCACACTCTTAACGATATCCTTTTTCCCTTCATGGACCGTAAAGGTTCTGGTCTTTCTTTGCCGTCCTCTAAATATGCAGCCTTAATTGGGAGGTTGGCCTGGATATCCAATCTCCAGCCCTATCAAGCTCAAAACTACCTTTATCAGGGGTTTGACTTATTGAGAGCAAAAGATGCTGGATCCTCTGGTCCAACATGATCTTTGGAATAATTGGGCTGCATCAAAAAAAAATCCTGTATTGTTCTTCTTTTGACAATGGCATCAATGGTCTATCAAGACTAGTAAGGGACCTAGTCCGCTTATGACTTGCCTCTCAACTGGATAAAGGACGCAGTTGCAAAGAAATTCGTCACAGACTCCATCGTTCTCTGACCGCTACCACCTACTTTAGCAAGTCCTTACAGAGTTGAGTTTTAAGTGCTGGTCCCACGCAGAACAGTATTTGTTTTTCTTAGTGGTTTTTCGCCTCACTGCGGGCTCCATAAGTACTGGCCTCTCAACACATAAAAATGTAGGGACATGGTTATACCCCTAACTTACTTAGGTTTGAGAGATGGCACCTTCAGATTCCATTGCAGGTTAGTCAGTTTCAGAACTTCTCCTATCCGAGTTGAGCTGTCCTCAGACCGTAGGCAGGCAGAATAGCAATGAAAGCACCATGCAGACTGAATCTTATACGTCTTAGTTGTCCATGTAACCATGATGTCACGGCCACGCAACAGCCTGGTGGACCAAAGCGTGTACATCACACGGATGTGGCAAGGTTAAACAGACACTGAGCATGTCTGCGTCTATATAGCCAGGACAGAGTGGCTGGAGCAACAAGTGAATCCTCAGTAATGAAGTGTCCTGTTCGCTGAAGGGAACATATTTTCCCAGTAGTTTAAATGCGCAGCCTGTGTGGCATTGGCAGCACAGCCCGACTAGGCTTCCCCCGACCATCAACACCATAAGGCATGCAGTCAGGTCATCAGCGGGAGAGAGGCTAAGAACTCCCATGGATGACCTGCAAAAAGAGAAGTCAGGTAAGCCCAAAATAGAGAGAGAAAAAAAAAAACAACTCCGATAGCAGGACACAAAAAAAAAACTACAAATAAAATAAAACTACCTCTAAAGTATGGGTGTGGCTATTTATAGGGCCTCCTACAGGTAGAAGTTTTTCTGTCCCATGGTGGGACTTAACCCATTGGTGACCACTGCCATTGGTCGACTAGGAAAAAAATTGATTACAATAACGTTACTGGAGCTTTCTACTGATGTCAACTGCGCTGGTAAGTTTCGTTTTTTGTTTTCCTAAATTGAACTGCCTCTTTAACATACTTCCTTGGAAGTGAAACTTGCTAATTTTCTACTGACCACCACAACAAAACTCACCCGCACATGTTTTTCCTTTTGTACTCTATGTGGTACTGTAGCACATTTTCACATGTGAACTTTTTTCAATGTGTACGGTGTTAAGAATTTGTATATATTTTTTTTATGAATTGGTGTTTATTCAGGTTAATTATGGGGAAAAAATATGGCCACACTTTATTTTCGTGTTGCTAGGTACACTTTCAGTTTCCATGCTCCCTTGGTCTATCTGTGACTGGGCTGCTACCAGAGGGTGAACTCAATAGGAAATGTTTCGCTTCTGTTTTTATTTCTGTAACCCCTCCGTTAACTACCTCAGACTAATCTGTTTCTTGCTGATGCGGGGGCCTGAGTTCTACTCCCCGTTAGTGCTGCGTGTATTTACCAGCTGAGCACGTGTTCATGTCAGACAAACCGGGCACGACACCAGGGCAGTTATAACAATTTTATGAATAGAAAAGTTATAAACACAACTCTCAAACCAGCACAGCGAGCCTCGCTGGTTGAGGATCACCACAGTACCATTGTTACACTTACAGTACGAACCCAGCGCTGCACAATTCTAGGTATTGAAGAGTCTTAGATTACCCCTGACAACCCTGTGTCCTAGAGCAGGGGGGCGCAAACTTTTTTCCCTGCGCCCCCCTAACGGCGGTCCCCTCACTCCCGCACCCCCCTAACCTGCGCTCCGGCATCATGACGTTACGTTGCCACAGCAACGTGACGTCACATGACCTCGCGGCGTCATTTTGACGCCGCCTTGCCATGGCGACGCAGGAAGGAAGCCGCCGGAGCCTAGGTAAGTAAAGGTTTACAGAGGCCCTGCAGCTCCCCTGGCACTTAATTTAAGTGCCTTCAGGAAACGCATGGGGCCTCTGTAAACTACGCGCGCCCCCCCCCCCCCCCGCCCCCCAGTTTGCGCACCGCTGTCCTAGAGAACCCTGGTATATGTGCTAGCACGTAACGTTGGAGCTCATGGTGGTTAGTGTGGTACCGTGGCAGGCCTGTGTTTCACAAAGGCTTCAGTACCCCTTTTATTTGTCTTGTGATCAAGATCCTCTGTAGTTACTCATTGTTTCCTTAGCCTTGAGGCTGATGATCCCCTGATACTTTGCTCAAAGAGCCTGTCTGCGGACGGCTGTTTACTGCCGCTTATAACAAACTGTTCTCTGCAGGATTCCTCTTCTCCCTCTCTCTATGTGGGGCTCATGCAGATCCCTTTGTACAGGAGGGATCTGCACACAACCTCACTCCATTAGCTCTCAGCAGAACTCCCCAGCCCCTCTCCCACTGCCACCAACTCTCATTCCACTGACTAAGCACAGTCACATGGTCCAGTGGAATGTAAT
>NC_134484.1:378549938-378624938 GCF_040206685.1 Ascaphus truei | reverse complement strand
AGTGTCACTCATTGGAAGATGGTCTCACTCAACGAGGGGCAGTGTCACTCATTGGAGGATGGTTTCACTCAGCGGGGGCAGTGTCACTCCTTGGAGGATGGTCTAAGCCAACAGAAAATTGTACTGTGACCATAATTGTAGTGATTTTTGTATGTGTCAAAACAGGAACAAAAAACTACTAACCTTTCAGTACCACAGATCAAGTAAGCGTTTTTAAAAAATTGCAACATTTGCTGCTTTAAAGCAGCAGTCCACGCTGCCTTTTTTAAATTTTAATTTCCCCCTTTAATATGTGCATCAATACAATCCACACACTGATCAGTAATTAGCCAAGTTGCCGATCAATCGGCGAAGATTCGGCTCGGATGTTCACTAAATGGCTGTCAGTGCAGCAGAAGAGGACCAAAGATGCAAAGTTCTGTGGGGAATATCATGTGACCAGGCAGTCACTAGATACAATTGGTGCACTGATAGAGAGAGGGCAGGGCTCAAAAAGGGGTGTGTCCCCTTCTGCGTATGTGCGGAGTCGGGCGGGCCCTTCTGCGCAGGGTGCGGCGGCTGCTTCTGCGCATGTGTGGCCATCTCCAGGCCATGACGTCACTTTCGTGATGCATTTTCGTCACCAGCAAAGATATTTTTCCCATCAAAACTCTGTAAGTGCCAGCAATGAAGTTTCACTTCAAAATAAATACTTAGGATGTCAGATTTGGGTAAAAATATTTTTAGCAATTACCCAGATGAGACCTCTCAAATTATGTCAGTGGAATTAGTTCACTTTGGTCAAAGGAGGAATTGCCCTTTTAATGATACAGTACTTTTCCACGTAGCTAGCCAGAACACAACCTTTAATTTTTTTGGTGTGGTTAATAAAACAATTGTAATACTGAGGAGCCTATGAATGGGGAGGTGTTTGCCAATCAACAGTTTTCTTTACCTTTAAAGAGAGCCAATAAAGATTAAGGAAGGGGGGAAGATGGTTATCGTACCTGTTCCGGCACTAACTCATTCACTACCAGCACTTGATGCATGTGACCCATTGTATGTAAGTTTAAAAGCAATTAGGTAGACAATAGTCACCAGCCGGTTCCAACAGATGAAGAGGAGTAGTTACAGGTCTCAGCAAGATGCAGGACTGATAATGTCCCTCCTGGTTGTATGGGGGATCCAGTGTATCTCACATGCTGATTATGCCTCACACGATCAAAACTGGCAAACAGGTCTCTGTATTACGTAACAGAATCAGCTGTGTGCAGGAGGCTGCAGCGCGAATAAGCCTCGTGATGACCTTGTGACGTGGCCCAACGCGTTTTATCACAACACGTGACTTCTTCAGGCCATACAGAGACCTGTTTTTGGATCCTGTGAGGCGTAATCGGCGTGTGAGTGTAACGCTCGCGCTACCCACAAACAAGGCAAGACCCCGGGACTGAGGTGAGAAGGTACAAAGCCACACACCCACAGCAGCGGAAGCGTGCCTGGAAGGCGGATTGTCTAGCGTTGCCGTGTCTGGGTTGGAGAGAGAGGGTTAATCGGTATACTTGCAGGTCCTGGGATTGGAGAGTAGAATCGTAGACGTCCGTTAGCCGTTGTCTAGGATTATAGATGGTAGGATAGTCCAGGTCTGTTAGCCGTGATCATGGGTTGGAGAAGTCGCCGTAGTCGAGGTCAATATCTAGAGGGGTTCACTTACAAGCCGGGTCGGAACACAAGAGGTTAATCTGAAAGACAAGACTGGAACAAGGCAAGGCACAACTGTAGGAAGCAGGGAGGTTACACCGAATTATGCTGAGCACTGACTGAGAGCAGGAACAGGGTATATGTAGGCAGACTGGGGGTGGAGCGGAGGAGCGGCCCCAGCGGAAGCTGGGATAGGCTGCAGGAGACAAGAGGCACAAATGATGCTTGACACACAGCTGGGGATCATTGCACGTTGCACGTCGTCTCGTGCGCGAGGGGGGCGGAGCCAAGCTCCATGGCAGGGGCTGAAGAGCTGCGGGTGCGCGCGCTCCAATCAGCGGGGTTGCGCGCATGAGCGGAGCAGTGGCAGCAGCAGCACTAGGTAAGGAGGGAACACGTCACAAAGGACGTGTTCCCCGATCCCTTACAGTGAGATACAAATAACAGTCTTCCCACACTATCAATAAGGGTGCCACCAAAAGGATAGACCACCTCTTACACCTAAGAAGGGTTTTTTAATCTACCCTATCACTAGGGAAGCCCTACTAACAGACCTACTGTTTCGAACTGCAGAAACAATATATTTGATATTGACCAGTATATTGGCTCAAAACTGAGGCTATATCATAGGAGATATATACCAGATATACTGTACACTTAGGAGTCTTTATTTAGGCTGAGCATTGATGCTACAAACTATTTTTTGCCCTCCATAATATACTAGTGTGTGCATACAGTACATGTACATTTTTATATTTTGATTTCAATTTTTGCTGCGTATCTGGTATCGCATATAAGGAATATACACCCTTTTTATAACTCACTGTATTTTAGAGCACATGTTTATTCTGTATCCTGATTTTATTTTAACTATGCCAAATAAAATCTGATATTTTATCTATCTACCACATATCTTTACTCCGGTAGTAGTGCACAATGAAGTGATTTCTTCTCGAAGTACAAATTAAAAATAGCTTTAAAGATACTTATAGGGGTCAGATTTTGGTATAAAGGGGGTCACCCAGACATAACCCCTTTAACATATCACTGGCAATAGTTCACTTTGGTCTTATGAAGGATTGCCCCTTTAAAGGTACAACTGCACTGTATATGTCATTGGAAGGGACAATTCCTCCTAGGACCAAAGGAGAAATGCATCATGAAGGAAGGTGAGTCTGATACTGTATGAAGACATTTCACAAAGTAGATTATGTTTAATAGCACAGCATGCAAATAGGATTAATAGTACAGCTCTGCCCTAGTGTAATGAAGACAGGCATCGTGGTCTACAAAAAGGATCTCTCCTAAACCACTAACATATATACATGTGCACAAGGCAAACAAGACAATCAAAAGCACAATATTACTCTGACAATCTTCTCCAGAATACATCAAACCCAGCTAACTTCTGGAATGTTATCAACAACATATTCCAGCCTTCTAACCATCAACAGCCAAGTAATATCACTAAGCAGGATATTACTCTGACAAAATCCCACTGACATTGCAAATGCATTCAATGACTACTTTGTGGGGTGTGCTACTAACATATTAGTGAAACGCACCACAAACCTGAATCTCATCCTGGGAGTACCCCTATAGCCTCACCCCCTCCTACGTGTGCTACAGAACTCACTGGGACCGCAGCCTTAGTTCCTAAGACTTGGTGCCCCAGCCATTGTCAAACTAATTGCTTCCATAGTCAACTATCCCATGCCATATCCCCAAGACCTGGAAAACTGCCAGAGTTATCCCAATCTTCAAAAGTGGGGACAAAAACACTGTCTCAAACTACAGGTCAATCTCTCTTCTCCCAATACTATCCAAAGTCATGGAAAAATGTGTTCACTCCCAATTAAGTGATTGCTATACAAAGACAAATTTCCCTAGCCAATTCCAATCTGGCTTTCGCCCCAAACACTCCACCGTAACTACCCTGCTAAAAGTTTGCAATTAAATCCAGTGTGGAATGGAACAGGGACAACTCACTGGTGCAATATTCCTAGATTTTGCAAAGGCTTTTGATACTGTTGATCATGTTATCCTGCTTAACAAACTCCAGTGCTCTGGAATAGGCAAGCATGCTTTAAACGGGTTTCATTCCTACTTATCAGGTGGATCCCAACATGTGTCCATCTCAGGCTCTAACTCCAACCCCTTGGATATCACCTGTGGTGTCCTGCAAGGCTGTATTCTGGGGCCCCAACTCTTAACAGGGTTTTCATGGGGAAAAATCCTTGCGTTGTAATGAAAAACCATAAGACAAGTGACATCACAATACTAATAGGCGCGCGCCATTGCGCTCGCGCCCGTCACATGTTGCCGTTGTGCAAAAAAACACTGCCGGGTCTTGCCGCACATGTGCAATGGCGACCAGACTCTGGCGCACATGTGCAGTGGCGGCCGGAGTCTGGTGCACATGCGCAGTGGTGATCGGACTAGGCACTTGGGAGACACAGGCACCCAAACACAGGCAGACACACACACAGAGGCAGGCACACTGTCACGAGTGCTCACCACAAACAAGACGGGACCGCGAGGCTGAGGTGGGGTTATTGATAGTCACCGACCAACAACCGAGCAGACACATCCGGACTGCAAAGTGGTAGTCGTGAAGCCAGGTCAGGGTAGTTGTACTTGCCGTGGGCAAGGAGAGGAGTATGTCGGATGGTCGTTGATGCGGTGCCGGGATCCAGGGAGAGAGATAAGAATAGTCGAGTCTGTAGCCGTGGTCCAGGGGTCAGAGAAGTCAGGAGACTGGGCGCAAGCAGGGGTCAAAGGAACTGGAAGCAAGACAAAGCAAGGCAGGAGACCAGGAAGCTTGAGGTAAGCACACACTGACAAGAGTTTATGCTCAGCCAGTTTGGAGGAGGGCTGACTGAGCATTTGAAGAGCAGGCAGCCAATGGAAAGACAGAACACCGCTGCAGAGTAATGAATGCAGGGCAGCCCACAGCTGCAGGGTAAGGAGTAATCACAGGTATGCTGTGTACCGATATGCAGGGGCGGAATCACTTGCAGCTGTGGGATAATGGATAACATTAACCACTTGAGTGCCTGTGTTCGTGCGGCGTCTGCGCGTATTTGGAGCGTGCTGAGTGCTGCTCATGTCGTCATGGGGGCAGAGCCTGGAGGCGGGCCTTGCGGTGTCTCCTCTCCTAACGGTGCGGCGCCTGTGCAGAGATTGTGATTGGCGCGCCCCGCCTCCGTCACTCATCCCGCGACGTCATGGTTGACGAAGCAGGATGAGTGACGGAGGCGGGTCTTCCCGGTGATCCTCACAGTACCCCCGCTTTCCCCTTCAGGAGCGACCTCTGGGTGTCTCAGGGATGGTGTATGAGGATAATTAGACTGGAAGGCCCGGACGACCCTGGGGGCATGCAGTTGATGCCGAGATAACCAGGATCGCTCTTCAGGGCCAAAGCCCCTCCAGTGAACAAGATATTGAAGGCCTTCCCTAGACATCCTGGGGTCTAGCACCGACTGTACCTCGAATTCCTGCTAACCATCTACAAGGAGGGTGTAGATGGACGTTCACAGAGGTACACAATTAGGAGGCTTTATAATGTGAAATTATAATAGGCTTTATTGTGCCTGTTCCTTTTCATCAGGAAATTATCCAAACACAGGGGGGGGAACAAAGCTTCCATTCACTTGGGAGTATTTCTAGTGAAATCCTATGCAATTAGTTCACATCTCCATTAGTTAAGCATTTCTCTTAATAATGAAAGTCTTATCTGTTAGCTTCTGTAGAGTAAGCTTCTCTGCTCTCCTGGAACCGCACCCGTGCGTGCACAGAAAATATCAGCATCCAGGTTTAGAAGTCTTGTTTGGTGTCTTGCAATCAGCTATGCTAGGCAGAGCTCAAGACATGTGCTGTCTCCAAAGGTCAGCTCTCAGTCAGAGCTAAGGAGTCACTTCCTGTCTCAAATGCAGGCTTTTGTAAACAATCTAATCAGGCAGGTGGTGTTTAGTAATTAACTACCACACTGCTAGATTAAAGGCACATTACTGAACAGGGATAAGTACCCTGTTACATACCTCCCCTGTTTGTGGGAAGCTCGGGCTTACCACGGCCAAAGCCCATCCTTCCACTCTCATTCAAGATATCTCTGTGACTTGAATGAGAGTGGATGGAGGAAGAGAACCCTCTGTCCCGCTGGGATTTGTGCCCTTTCTCCAGTTTATTTTTGTCTCCTCCCGAAGATGCTTGAGATCAGCACTCCTCAGTCGCTCGAGGAGGACTTTTTCCACGTAAAGTCTTTTTATCGCGTGCGCGGTCTTGAGATTTCTGTTGCGTCGGGCACTCCTCTTTTTGTAGACAAAGTGTATGGCAACAGTTGTAGAGCAGTTAGGACTAGCCCTTAGAGTTTTCTGCTCTTGAAGTGGTCTTTCTGCAGCTTCTCCACACCACGGAGTCGCCAGTTCAGCTTCTTCAGCTAAGGATTCTTCTGGCTTTGATTCTGCACTCCTACCTCTGTTTGTTGCCTGTTGGGCAGCTGTAGGTTTGGCTACTGCTTTCTTTGGTGGCTCAAACTTCGTAATTTTGTTTTGAAGTTGCGTGGAGTCCCCAACTCTCACTGTACCCTTGTCCTTACGGGCATTAGTTACTGTGGGATACTGGTGCTTGGGCAGAGCCAATACCTTTTTCCGTATTGGAGGAATCTGTATCAGAGTCTCCTTCATATTCTGGAGCTCTGTAATTTTTGTCGTCAAGGTTGCCGCTGCGTCTGTTTTCTCCTTGGTGTACTGACTCAAGGGAATGGAACAGTCTCTCTGTCTCTCCTGCTCTTGCTCCAGTTTCTGAGCCTTCTCATGCTCCCTCTCATACAGAGTCACCTGGTATCGAAGCTCCGCTTCCAACGATGCTCTGAAGACATGCAGCGTGGCCTTTAGCTCCTCATACTGCTCTGTGGGGATGTACTGGGTATTCAGACGTTCCTGCAGTGCTTGTACCTCTTTAGCAGCCTGCAGTTTTTCTTCCTGTAGTGTTTGCTGCTTCTCCTCAGCATACTGGAGGTGTGTACGCAGACCTTGCAGTTGGTTCTGCAGTCGGTGCTCTGCGTCAAACTTTTCCTTGACTTCTTCTGTTAACTGAAAATTTTCTTCTTTCAGTTTTAAGTTCTCTCTTTTTAATCTTGAATTTTCTCCTTTTTCAGTCTCTGTATTCTTCAGAGCCTCTTTGCAGTCCTCCTTCCATTTACGCACATCTGCTTTGAGAATGACAATCTCCTGGCATGAGACTTCCTTCTCTAGGTTGAGGGTCTGAAGCTCCTTCTGAGAGACTTTGAGATCTGTTTCAAGATTACCAATAGTTTCTTTAGCAATGTCCAGCTCCTCAGTGAGACTGTGTAGTTCCTTTCTGGAAACTTCCAGGTCTGTGCGGCAGCTGTTGGTCTCATGATGTGAGGCATCCAGTGCTCTGCGGAGTGTCTGAACCTCTTTCTGAGATACGTCCACCTCTATCCGGACACTGTTGACCTCCTGTTGTGAGGCATTCAGCTCTATGCGAAGAGTGTGAACCTCTTGCTGGAAGACTGTCATCTGCTTCAGTGCCTCCTCATACTTCCGCTTTAGCGTAGCCACCATTTTATCAGATTGGCTCTGCTTTTCCTCCATGACGGAAATAGTAGCCTTTGCAGTATCTAGCTCAGTCTTGAGATCCTC
Source organism: Ascaphus truei (assembly GCF_040206685.1). Taxonomy (NCBI): domain Eukaryota; kingdom Metazoa; phylum Chordata; class Amphibia; order Anura; family Ascaphidae; genus Ascaphus; species Ascaphus truei. The sequence continues at coordinate 378,617,595 of NC_134484.1, read as the reverse complement.
CAATTCGGTCTTGGCCGCAGAGTAAATTGCGAGCACAGTCTTCTGTAGCTCAGCATTATTTTTTCTCTCCCTTTCCAATTCTTCACAGAGTAGCTTGCAGTGCATCTTCAGGGCTGGTCAAGGGATCGTCACTCACTGGCTCCGACTCCACTTCCCTGGGATGGTTGGCCGAGGGTTCCTCACTGTTGGCACCAGACAGACACTTCTTTGGGGTACACGACTTCTGCCTTGGGCCCTCTGGATATTCGGTTACCCGCGGGACGAATTCTCCATTTTCTCTAGGCTGCAGGGCAACTCGGTCCCCCTTTTCCTCCACAGGATCTGCGGACGTGTCTGTTCCTTCCACGGTAAGTGAAGAACTGCTTTTCTTTTTCTTTTTCCGCCTTTTTGATTTGGATGACACCGTCCCTTCAGGGATATTGGGGTCTCCATCTTCATTTGAAATTTTAGCAGCTTCATTATATACGCCAGGCTTTTCTTGCAGCTGCTTTAGCTAACATACAGAACACCTTCAAGCTCAAATTGAACCCCCAAAATACCCACAACATATATATAAGCATATGAGTTTCACAGAGGAGTGCTACTGAGCATGGCAATTTATATTTAAAACCAGAGACATAACATAAAACACAGACAAAGCTCAGTGCACATCCAGAAAAACTTATATACGGTACAGTGCCTAAATATACATGTATAAATAACTAATAAATAAAATGGTCTTTTAGTTTAACATTTTGGCCAAATTGTTGTAAGCCCTTGAGCCAAACTTCACGGCAGACCACGTTTCAAGGGTCCCTACACTAATATAAATTCTTAATAACCTGTGCATTGCCAGGAAGAATGATTTATAATAAATCTGTCAATATGAGTTGCAAAAGTTCTAAGTCTGATTGAAGCTTTTATTTACCTGTACATTACCAGGAAAAGCACTCTGTAATAGATTTGTCACAATCACACTGCATGCAGGCAAGTTCCCCTGATAGTTGGAGATGCCATGGAGTGAGCTTTTAACCATTTAAATGTGGGAGGGAGTGAGCTTCAATTGGATAGGAGGTTGCCACCCTCCAAAACAGCCAAGACTAGCTGCACAAGAATTATAAAACATACAGAACACCTACAAGCTCAAATTGAACCCCCAAAATACCCACAACATATATATAAGCATATGAGTTTCACAGAGGAGTGCTACTGAGCATGGCAATTTATATTTAAAACCAGAGACATACACTACCGACACACTTTATTAAAGTGTGGCCGGTACCGCAAGCCGGGAGATTTCCCGGCTTGCTAGTGGCCGCCCCTCGGCGTGCCGCGCGTCATAGACGCGCGGTCACGCGTCTTCGGGAGCGTGCGCCCCCTGCACGCGCGTCCAGGGGCTCCCCGAGGGAGCCCTGGTGTCCCGCGATCGCGGGACAGCGGCAGGGGGTTCCGGGGGACCCGGCGGACCCGGCAGCGGTAGGGAGAGCGCCCCGATCGGAGGGCGCTCTTCCGCTGCTTCGGCGCGCGCCCGTCACTCTCGGGCGCGCGCCAGGCTACTGCTGCGGCCAAGAACGGGCAAATGCTCGAATAAACTTGGCCGCAGCAGTAACATAAAACACAGACAAAGCTCAGTGCACATCCAGAAAAACTTATATACGGTACAGTGCCTAAATATACATGTATAGATAACTAATAAATAAAATGGTCTTTTAGTTTAACATTTTGGCCAAATTGTTGTAAGCCCTTGAGCCAACTACACGGCAGACCACGTTTCAAGGGTCCCTACACTAATATAGATTCTTAATAACCTGTGCATTGCCAGGATGAATGATTTATAATAAATCTGTCAATATAAGTTGCAAAAGTTCTAAGTCTGATTGAAGCTTTTATTAACCTGTACATTACCATGAAAAGCACTCTGTAATAGATTTGTCACAATCACACTGCATGCAGGCAAGTTCCCCTGATAGTTGGAGATGTCATGGAGTGAGCTTTTAACCATTTAAATGTGGGAGGGAGTGAGCTTCAATTGGATCGGATCTCAGCAGTGCAGCGGGTGATCGCTCTGCCCCCCCTCCGCCTGAAGTTACTCCTGAAGAAACCGAATGCGGAGAAACGCGTAGAGTGACGCTGACCAGTAAAGATTCACACACGATCGGAGCCCCCTTGAGCGGATGACATCACTTCCGGTTTCCGGTTTGGGTGAGATGCACCAGTGACACGCACACGCTGAGGCGGAGGGGGGGCAGAGCGATCACCCGCTGCACTGCTGAGATCCGATTTGTGTGATCTAAATGCTTTTATTCTTTTAGTACCATGTGAGTGCATCGTGTTACACTTACCTTTTTATAAAATTCTCCATACAGTCTGCACTATGTCCGTTCTTATGTTATTCACTTAAGGTCTCCAGCATTTATCTTTCCATTGAGATTAATCTATTTGATGGGCTGCCATTCCAAGATACCTTTATGGGAACAACACTCACTCTACACTTGTGAGTATTTAGCACACTGCGCCTTGAATATTTATTCACACGTCTATCACATTTATTGCACCATCAGAGTATTTCTTCTGTTTTACATGGTTTGCGCTTCCTGATGATCTTCAATTCTACACTTTTTTACTTGCAGAAAAAAAAACATTCTTTGCAGTGGACTCAACACTCAGCAATTGGCTTTGAAAATTCCCCTGCTTCAGCACAGTCTTGTATCAATTTTCACACTTTTCTGCATATACTCCATTCACAGCTGGTAGCCCTATGTGGTGTGGCAACCTTTATTTGCAAAATCAGTACCACTCGTGGGTCACCATCTGTATTCACTGCTTCAGCGAAACTTTTGAAAACAACAAACACCTATCCCTTTTAAGGGCTGACTCACTTCTTGAACCCTTACTATGGCTGGAAGGCAACACCCCTATTTCAATGACCATATTACGCTTAGTGATAGACAAATAAAGTTTTAGCTGCTTCAGCAGTCTCTCTCCTCTTGGGATTGGGGCAAAGAGTCCATCTGTGGTTTTGTAAGTTTCAATGCAGTGTAAGTTTCAGTGGTGTGTCCCTTTAACTCTGATTTCTGCTGCATGAGGGTTTTTTTTTATTTTTTTTTCTCAGACTGTTTGTAGGCAAAAAGCATCAAAAAAAATTTTTCACATAAAAAGCTCCAGTCCTTTTTAACTACAAGGACACCTCTTGTCCCACCTCGGACACCATATGTAGACGGACGTTCACAGAGGTACACAATTAGGAGGCTTTATAATGTGAAATTATAATAGGCTTTATTGTGCCTGTTCCTTTTCATGAGGAAATTATCCAAACACAGGGGGGGGGGGGGGGGAACAAAGCTTCCATTCACTTGGGAGTATTTCTAGTGAAATCCTATGCAATTAGTTCACATCTCCATTAGTTAAGCATTTCTCCCAACCCCAAACACATAGCATGCAAATAAGCAGATATAAGCAGTCTCTTAATAATGAAAGTCTTATCTTTTAGCTTCTGTAGAGTAAGCTTCTCTGCTCTCCTGGAACCGCACCCGTGCGTGCACAGAAAATATCAGCATCCAGGTTTAGAAGTCTTGTTTGGTGTCTTGCAATCAGCTATGCTGGGCAGAGCTCAAGACATGTGCTGTCTCCAAAGGTCAGCTCTCAGTCAGAGCTAAGGAGTCACTTCCTGTCTCAAAGGCAGGCTTTTGTAAACAATCTAATCAGGCAGGGGGTGTTTAGTAATTAACTACCACACTGCTAGATTAAAGGCACATTACTGAACAGGGATAAGTCTCCTGTTACAGAGGGGTTCTGATGGAAGAACTGGAGCAAAGGAATGAGAGTCCTGTACGCATGGTTTCAAAAGGGAGGTGTGAAAAACGGAAGGGATGCGCATGGAAGTGGGTAGTTGTAGGCTTTAGGCGACCGGATTGATCCTCTCGGAAATGGCAAATGGGCCAATGTATCTTGGTGCTAACTTTGCTGTGGGCACCTTTAGCCGAATATTGTTGGTGGAAAGCCAAACTTTGCCTCCCGGATTGTACGCTGGAGTACTTCCTCGATTTCGGTCCGCCTGTTTTTTCTGTAGAAAAGTTGCTTTCCTGAGATTCCCCTGAATCCTCTCCCATGAGTTCGATAATTGTTGGATCCTGCTATCCGCTGCTGGTACCCCGGCTCTGGATCCTGTGATAGGAAGGATTGATGGGTGAAAGCCGTAATTTATGAAAAATGGTGACTCGTAGATTTGTTCCGTAAATTGTTATGCGAAAATTCCACCCAGGATAGAAGATCAGTCCAATTGTCCTGGGTACGTCAGTAAAACAGACCGGGACTCCTCTGGATCGGCAAACTATAAATTTATTGGCACATTAAACAGCAAAAAATGTCCACTCTGACATGTTTCGTGCGAAGGATTGCACTTTATCAAAGAGATCAATGCTCTTTGATAAAGTGCGATCCCTCGCACGAAACATGTCAGAGCGGACATTTTTTGCTGATTAATGTGCCAATAAATGTATAGTTTGCTGATCCAGAGGAGTCCCAGTCTGTTTTACTGACGTAGGCAGCTGCACCGCCTTCTCTCCATTTGTTTTCACAAGCACCTCGGTAGGAGCACGCCGACAGGATCCCACACACCAACAGTGAATCATGCATTGATATGTTCCGGTTTCTTCTTGCAAAGTGTTCCTCAGTGAAGAGGTTATACAGTGTGGCTACGTGGGATTTCTCTTACATTGCGCTGTATATACGTCCCAATATTGTATTTGTGCCTGATCTAGTCTGAGTAGCGTTGCTGAGGGAAGTGGTGTCCCCATTTCTCCTGATGCAATTGTCCAGGGTGTCGGATATGAAACAACAAATAAATTGTTCTAACGATTGGTTAGTTCGTTCAGTTTGACCGTTGGTCTGGGGGTGATAACCAGAAGAAAAATGGAGAGATCCCCAGTTGCTGACAAAAGGAACGCCAACATTTAGAAATAAATTGGGACCCCCGGTCAAAGACGATAACCTGAGGTACCCCATGGAGACGAAAAATTTCCTTGATGAAAATTTTGGACATCTTGGATGAATTCGGCAGGCCTTTGAGAGAGATACAGTGAGCTTGCTTGGAGAACCGATCCACAACTACCAGAATGGTATTCATCCCTTTGGATACAGGGAGTTCTACGATGAAGTCCATGGATAAATGAGTCCATGGACGATCTGGGATAGGAAGAGGTTGGAGCAGGCCTGTGGGTCTGATGCGAGGCATCTTATTTTTAGCAAAATACAGGGGTGCCCAATGCTAAATCCAATTGACAAAACATATATGGTAATAAGTATAACGTACAAATACTTAAATAATAATATTTTCTTGGTTATTTAGTTAAACCCTTTGGCCAAAGTGTCATAAGCCTGCATACCACGTCAAGGTATAACCAAACTTGCAGGTCCTAACACTAAACTTTGAACCCTTTCTTTTACCTCTGTATGAGGGGAAACAACCTCAGTGGGTCCTGTCCATTCAGCAAAATGAGAGAACCTCCCAAGTTAAAAAGGTGGGGAGGGGTGAGCTCTGAGCTCTGGGCAAATAACTGTTGCCAGTTGGAAATTAAATTAACACACACATTCCCAGTAAGCTCAAACTCCAAAACCCACCACATCATACAGGGGTGCCTGTCTTTTGTTGTATACATTTGCCACGCTCAGTAGCACTCCTTTTGACTTACCTTGGCTCCGGCGTTCTGACGTCACGTTGCCATAACAATATTGCCAGAAGTCGTCTGAGCCAAGCTAAGTGAAGTTACAGAGGCCTTTGCTGCAGCATTTAATTAAAATGCTTTTGGGAAGTTCGCGGGGCCTCTGTAACTGTATGTGTGTGTTGCGCCTGTACCTGTGGTGCGTGCGCACGGTGCCAGCAGTGCCAGCGGCTACTGTGCAGGCGAGCCCTGCCGACGCCTAATGCGCAGGAGTGCCACATGGTGCCTACTGCGCAGGTGCGCCCGGCCGCGGCACTTACTGCACAGGCGTGGTCGGACACGGCGCGTACTACACAGGCGCCCCACAGGAGGTGCGGGTGCGCCCCAAGTCGCCTGGTGTACAGGTGCGCACATGACATCTGGAACGGCTCCTGCGCATGTGCGCCCAGTGTGAGCGGCCTCTGCATGCGCGCCAGGTGCCATAACGGCCTCTTCTGCCAGCAGTGACGTCACTTCCGGGGACTTCACTTCCGTCTCCAACAAGGAGATTTACTCCAAGGAAAATGTTTCATTCAGTAGGTGACAGCATAGAAGTTTCCCTTCAAAAAAGAATCCATCAGTTAACCCTTTTGCAATTCATTGCAAAGCTATGATCGGCCCCTCTGGCAGGGGTGAGTTCAAAGCACATGGTCAGCACAGTGTGCATCTGTAGCGCCGATGGGGTTCCCCAAGAGCTTCTCCCCTCTGCACAGAACCAGCGTGCTAAGGGTTAACATTTGCTTGTACTATCTGGAACATCAACTCCACCCACTGGAATGTTAATGAGCCAGGAAAACAAAGGAATCCACTGCTGCATTCAATCTGCGCCCCTTCAGTGCACATCTGCATCGCCCCAAAAGCGGACAGCCTTGGCGCAGCAGATGGGCAGCTAAAGGGTGTGAGCCTTTGCTGCCGTTTGCTGATGTTAAAGCTTCTCTATTTAAATCTGAAACTCACCAGCCCTTTTATCCCGCTGTACCCAATTGTCCAACTCTACCTGTCCATGAAATGTCTGTGAATTGACTGTATAACCCTGTTCTTTTAATGTAACCATGTATTGTTATAGCTCTGTGCCCAGGACATACTTGAAAACGAGAGCTAACTCTCAATATATTACTTCCCGGTAACATGAACAAGGTTATCAAGCACACCAAAAAAAGATCAATCAAAAAAGTGATTTAATGACTACAAAGAGTCATAACAGCATCCAACGTTTCGGTGCAACAGGCACCTTCATCAGGGTTTTACTTCCTGTAAAATGTTTTATTAATAAAATAAAATAAAAAAACAAACACTACACATAACAAAATGTGCTGTGGTTCCCAATCTTTTTGAATTTGCTTTTGCAAATGGATGTGCTGTTGATTAACTTAGCACCATCTTGTGGCCATTCAACACATAGGAACCAGAGTTGAAACAGTTTTGTGGTGCACAATGTAGTGGCTTTTTAGGAGATTTACCAAACTCCAATGCAGAGAACCCACCCCAATCTAGCACTAACTGCCATTGACTTGAAGGACAGTTGGTGTGGATCAGGTGCGATTCCCAGCATCGGAGCTTGGAGAATTCCAGCATTTGTTATGTACCTGCACAAGACTTTCAGAAGAGAAGAACCAGTGTTTTCACTAAGATTCTGCCCAGATCATTCATTGAGCTCTATCTAGCATCATATCAGAACCAGTATTGAGCTTATTTGCCTTTAGCATGTCCTGATGACATTCACTAGATATTACAAGGTCTACAATGCTAGTGGTCTTTAATATCACCATTCAGTTTACTTGTGTAGCCCTTCTGCCCCCACCCTAAGTGATATTTGGGGGTCTTCTTCAAGCTATTTCTATCAAGGTATGATGCTGTGTACCTGGGGTAAGCAGGAGGGCTGAGTGCTCCGCGATGGTGTGGGGAGAGCCTGAACAGGGGTGCAGCTTACCTTTATTCTTCATTGGTGCAGCGCCTCCAGTCAGCACAGATTCTCTGCAGGGGCAGGGGATGTTCCATACTGACACCTTGTCTTCCTTCACAGCAGCCAGCAGCAGACAGTAATCACACTGTTTCTGATACAACTGGCTTTATTGCAGGCAGATGGTAATAATACAGCAAGCACAGAGGTATCCCTTTTCTCTCTTGTCTCCCATGCTGGTCAGAGCCCTGACTCCGGCATTTGGCCCCTTTCAGGCCTGTTACACTTTCCTCCCATCCCCTGGTGGGATGGAGGAAGAGGCTCCTCGCTCCACACGTGGAGGAGAAAGTTGAACCAGGAACAACTGAACTCTTCTTAACTCTAGAATTTAGGAGAGTGTCAGAATTTATAACCTGAGATTGGGGGTTGAAACTCTGCCCCATATCATAACAGGTTGAATACTGATTGGTTCATCCAAAAGTAGTGATCACCAATCAGTATCCATCTCTCAGGCTGACACTCTCTGGTGGTTGCTAGGCCTGTCCTTGGATCCCTGAAATGTATCCAAATCTGCAATACACACACAGAGCCTAAAGAAGGAATTAACCCCTCCACTGCCTGCTCCTAGCAGGACTGACACTGGAAGGGCCCAGGAAAAAGAAGTAGCGGATGGGAGGCTATGCTATACTTGTGAAGCCGGGACCCCCTTTTCCACCCTTTTGTTGTTATGGGTGGGTATGTTGCAGTTAAGGAACACTCCGATAACGGAGGTTCCGCGCAAGGGAGCCGCCATGTTGTGGTTGGCGCCAGCACAGACTTAGCCTAGTAGAGGTTGCGCTTGCGCAGAGCGAAGGTGAGAGCCCGCGAAGGAGGTAGAGCATGACGGGTCCCAGCAGCCCCCGCGGGTCCCCGTGATGCACCTGGGCCAATGAGGTACGAGACCAGAAGGAAAAGGAAGTGTTTTGCGCGCACGTGAGTTCAGAGTTGGTTGGAGAGGAGAGGAGAAGGAGCTTCGGTGTGGGGAGGCAGACCGCCCCTACTTACGCCGCATGCCCCAGGCCCAGTTAGGCCCTGAGTCCCCATAGAGACAAGCAGAGCTAGGGACTGGCCATAGTTAGGTTCCGGTTCCCTTATTGCCACATTATCACCGCTGGGACAGTTCTAAGTTGGCGGGGGGTCTGGGCGCAGACCCCTCTATCGAGCCGCAGCGTGTCTGGGTGGGATCGCCCTAGACAGATACCTACGGGTGACGTCATCTACATCTCGCTAACCCTTTGTGAAGATTGTAGCCGCACCGGGTACTGGAGTGCCCGGCAGGTAATTCTAAAGTGCACCAACGGTACCATTCTTCATTCAGGACACAGTGGCTGCGCAGTCACACTCGTACACATTCATTGACTCAGTGAGGGTGGGAGAACTATTCCCAAGGGGAACTGGACACGGGGTGGGATCACCCGGTGAAGGGAGAAGGGAGGGTGAGCGTTCAACGAGACGCCGAGTATAGTGTCTCCTCTAGGGAGGGACACCTGTTGGTATAACATATATGGTTAATGCAAGTAAAGTTAATTGGTTAAGGGATATTGCTGTGTGTGTGTGTTATGTATATAAGTCCTGCGAAGACCCACTTCCCCTCGGGCGGAAGCTGTCGCAGGTGGAGGCGCTGCACCAAGTTCTAGATATTGTGTGTGCCCCAGGCTCTCCGTGGCAGAGGCTCAGACCCTGTGAGCCTACAGGTAATACAGCATATGGTAGTTGCCTGTGTTCGCTAGGAAGCAGGGCTACACTTGTATAGAGACAGACTGAGACCATGTGTCTCTGAGGGCCAGAGATATAATCAGATCATTAGAGGAGGATTTCCTCTTCAACTCAAGGTCTTATTTTCAGCATTTTTGAGACAACTATTATTCTAGTTGCTACCATTTATAACCAAAAGCCTGCATTTACAGTATTCCCAGAGTTCATAAAGAGTAAATTCTGCATTGAAATACATATGTGAGTGCACGATGAGTAATTATAAATGTTATTATTTGGGTAGCAAAGATTTTTGTTTTTCAATTATACACACACATTCGCATAACTTAGACAGATCCCCAAATCTGCCTTTGCCCGTTATCACTTAACAATAAAATGCTTCCACTGCAGCCAGGGATTCTGGGTAATAACATGCAAATATGAGCACTGACACTGTCACGTTTTGCTTCTTATCCATTTTAACATGGATCCCGTTAAGCTTATTGCAGTTTTACACAGCTTTCTAACAGGGCCTGGGTTGAAGAAGTGCATGTTATGCAATGTTAGATACAGTAATTACAGGAAAAAATATATATCTTCAAAGCCAATAAGCATTTTGTCTTAAGTACATTTTCTGAAGGGTATATTTCTAGGATTAAGAAAGACAAATACAATTGCAAGTTCCTATGCAAAATATATTTTCAAACACAATTATTAATGTTTTAGTCTTACATAGGTTTGGCAGAATTAATTGAATATCTGTGTAGCCCTCAGACCCCCCCCCCCCCCACCCACCCCCCCCCCCCGGTCGCAGATCGGACCCCCTAGGGTGTACTAAGGTCTGGCTACATGTGTCTAGGTGGTGCATACCTGTGGGCAACAGGAGGGCCTGAGTATCCCGCGATGGTGTGGGGGAGGACAGGACCAGGTTTCTGGGGTTCTTGCCTTCATCTGATCTCAATGGTGCAACTCCTCCATCTCTGTGAAGCCCCAGGGATATGGGGTGGAACCCTTAGGCCTCGGCCAGGCTCTTCGCTTGCGTGCTGAGGCGCAGGGAAAGTGGGTGCTTTCTCTGGCCTTGCAGTTGCTTGCCCTGCGTGCCGTCAGGGGGCAGGACGGGGACGGGATGGGGGCGGGCCAGTGACGTCACGGAGCTGGTTCGCACTCATTGGGCGAACCGCTCACGTGACCGGCCCTGCGCTCCCTCAAGCGCTTGATTTTTAAAATTGCCTAAGACCTACGCTTCCGCGCGCTTGCGGAACCGTAGGCGAGCCCCTATTAAAGCCGCTCTAGTTGCGGCTGTAGGGGCTCAGTGGCAAGCATGAGCGAGCGTCAGCACGCTTCAGCGAGCAAGCAAGTAACATGGCAGAGGCCTTACAAAGAATTCCCACACAGGGATGAGAGATTCCAGTCTCAGTCAGTCTTTGTTAAAAGCAGCAGCAGTTCTCTTTATTGTCAGCAGCACACAGCAGTAGCAGTAATCACAGTAACACGCTGGTATCAGGTACAGGATCTTCTCTCCCTCCAGACTGCACACCCTCAGGATAGTCTCAGGGTGCTCACTGTATCCCTGCCACCACCCCAAGCCGCGGGCGCTCAGGGTGGGGCTAGCTCTTCCCTCACCCCTTAGGCAGGGTGAGAGGCACTGGTCCACCATAGCTCTATCAGCTCTAATCAGGGCCTGCCTGATCTCCTCCAACTGTATCACACTAACAGGAACTCTCTCACTCAGAACTGACACTCAGAACTGACACACTAAATAGACTGTGCACTGCCCTTTATGACTTTGGCAGGCCCCTCCCCTGTGTCTCTTGCCTTAGACACAGAGTCACGTGGCCTACATCCACCACTCAGGGCAGGACTTGAAGTGGGGAAACCCATGATAACTACTGGCAGCCTGCCCTTAGCAGGGCTTATACCAGTAAGAGGATAGACATATAGCCCTATTTCTTACCAGGGCTACATCTGTAAAGACAAATACATTAAACTATAGTTATTTATATGTAGCACTGTTCCCCCCCCCCCGCCCTCTGGGAGATGTTACTGCTGCTAAATGTGTTGTGGTGCTGTGGCGTACCTGTGAGGGTCCAGGAGAGCTGAGATGTCCCTGTTGGTATAGGACCAGGACAGGCTTTTGTGGTTCATGATGTTCAGCTCAGGGTGTCTGCGCCTCCTGCTTCAGGGAGCTCCAGGATGCCCAGAGATAGATCCCCTCAAAGCACAGAACAGAATTTTTAAGGACACGTCCGAGTATCACATGGAAGATACCCCTGCCCAATACACTGCAATCTCAGACAGGAGTATATAAAACAAAGGGCTTTATTGCATGCAATCACTGCAGTTGTTCTTTACAGCGTAGCAGATGAATGTTAGAGGATCCCAGGCCTCTGGATGGTGCAGGACCTCAGGTAGTATTGAGGCCTCTGTAGAATTTAGGTGTTCTCCCAGCCCCCTAGGGGCTGGGGGGCACGCTCATCCTGGATGGGAGAGACTCACAGCCCTTCCCGTCTCTCCAGGCTCCAGACCAGAACTGACTAACAGTTTGGCACTTCCTCTCTAAGATCTGGAAGGTGAGGGCATAGTGTCTGTACCACTTTTGGCTGTACACAAACACCATGTCACCTCCTCTCCTGTCACTCAGAGAGTAGCATGAGGGGGGTTCAATGCCCCTTGGAATAGCTTGTCACAGCCTGCAGCACTATCAGGACTTATGTGACAAGGGCAGAGAGGCAATCTGGACCAGCCATGTTGTATATACAAATGAAATGTGGTCAGGTGGCATTATAACAGTTCTCAGACTAAATCATGGACACCTAAGAAGTCAGATTATTAAAAAATTGAAGTCATTTCACATTTAAACAGCACACTCAGTTTGCATCTAGATTGACATCAGGATATGAAGTGGAAGACCAGTCATAAGTTGTTGTTCCAGATAATTTGCTTTCACACTGAAGTTTATTGTGATACAGAAGATGAATTTCAGATTTCTTGAAGGAAACTAATTTACAGATCGTTGGCACATCTTCCATTTTATTTTACCAAATGAATAACCTTTGTAACTACAATGACATAATGTGCAATTAGTAGTGCATTGCGCTATGAGTGCAAAACTGACACAAAATGTAAAAATAAGGCCAAAGAATGCATAGAAATATAACACACAGATCTGTATAATGAAAAAGAACAGGAGCAGTTATAGCGACACACATTTACTCCTGACATCTGCATAGCCCACCAATGTCCAATTTTTAAAGCAATTCTTGTCCATTTACAGGGCACATATGGTGTTCTAGGTGCACAAAGGATGTCCAAGGCATTGTGACACTCGGTCAGCTGAAGCATTGCAACTATTTGTGTGCACTGTGGCCTTGTTGTGTCCAAATGTACCCTCTGCTGTACTCCTTATCTCTTTGTTCTGAAAAGCAAACAGCACAACCCAGGGCAAATTGAGTCATCGCTTTGTTTTACAAATAACACAGGTAAAGTGTAGTATGCAGACAAACTCGCAAATCCTGGTTCAGAACAACAACAACAACTATTGACGCTTACCAGCATGCTTAATTTAAAAAAAAAAAAAAAATCATATTTCTTCACAAAACTATACAGCAGGATGTCTTTTAGTAGACCTCAAATCTTATTTGAAAAGATTAGGATAAGAAATGTTTTCCGATAATATTCTTTGTAGTCTGCATGAAAACTCTGTGCTGCGTGGCGGAGTGGAGAAAGTGATAATAAAAAGCAAGAATTGTCATTGGATCACTTTACTGCAGGCTTTGGACCCTTTTAAATTAAAATACAAATCAAAAACAGCTTGAACATTCAAAATAAATATATATATATAAACATTGTGGCAAATGGCTCCCTTTATGTAGCGCTGCCGTTTGCCCAGGCTCTTCACGACACAGTCTTCTAGCGTTTGATTTGTAGAAAAAGGGGACACATGTATACACACAAGAGGCACTCAGCCCCCAACCTTCAGCAGTTTATTTTTCCATTAGGGACACTAAACATTTTAAACACCGTCACTTTAAGACACAAAATAAATCATAAAAACAAACATCTACTCCTGTCAGGAGTCTAGCTCACAGCATATCCCTATCTGCAATGTTGGCTGGGTAAGCCAGTTACCAACTTTAAATAAGACACAGATATAACATTGAGTCCTTAAATGTCAGATGGGGACAGTGTCCCAATAGATCCTCAGATGCTGCAACACGTGGGGGGGCCATCTACCCTGAACTGGATCCTGGGGAGCAGCATCCTCCCAGTCTCCAGGCTCTAAGGCTGCGTCCATAGACACTTCGCCCATGGAGAGGCGCACGGAGGCTGAGGGAAAGCGGGTGCTTTCCCTGGCCATGGTACGCAGGCCGTCTGTGGGCGTGTCTAGGGGCGTGCCAGTGATGTCACACAGCTGGTTCACCCTCATTGGGTGAACCGCTCACGTGACCGACCTGTCGCACCAAGAAATCAGTTTTAACTGATTTCTTGTGCAACACGCACCCCCTCCTGCTTCCGTGCGCACGCGCCCCCACGCCGTATAGACGCGATCACTGTCTTTAGGCAGTCTGATCGCTCAGCGTGCGGACGCGTCCGCGTGGTCGTCCATACCATGGACGCCGGCTAAGAGAGAGTGAAGCAGCAAACCTCACTCCAATATATTCCTGTTCCTCAATTAGGAGAGCAGGTGAGGGAAACCAGAACCATTGTAAAGTCTGGTATGGATTTTCTATCCACCAGCCTTAGTGACTGTGAATCTGTGGAGCGGATCACTTCCATACTAAGTCTGCACTTTCTTCTATAAATCAGACAGAAAGCTGCCCACTATCCTGGGACTATGTCACATATCCTCCCCCCAAAGCTTACACCATCTGGGGTGAGCGACCATGGATATATTTTACGAAAAGAAAAGGCCACTACCTAACTTTTTGTACTACACTATAAGCTACCAATACTTTTAGAAGATACAAATCTTATCTTATTAAGGGTTGTCAACCCTGTATACTAATTTGTAGCCTTACCTACATTTTCAGAGAAGAGAGAAAAATTACAATATTGCAATATTCACATACTGCATACTCTAGAGACATAATATACGATATAATTGCACAAGCGAATTATGTTGCAAGGTTAAGTGTCCCTGACATATTCCGCACGTGTAACCTAATCGGTTAGTTTCAACACATTTTTTTTTCTTTGACTCCCAGTCCCTTACATCCACAGACTTCATTTTAACGCTTGCTGTATCTTGCACAAAGTCAATATTAACTTCATCAGGATTTTCCTTCCACTTTGTATCTGCCGGAACTGCCACCCTCTTGGCTAAAACATCTTCTGTGGTGGCCTGGGTGTCTTCACTAGTTTGATAATCATCTATATACAGCAAATGAAATTGAGGCTCTGGATTTTTAAATCCCAAATCAGGGAGTTCATTCTCCAGAGGGTGCCTATCTGCTTCTGGAATAGCAGCACAATCAAAATCAACTGTTTCTCCTTCCTCTTTGTCATCAGTGAGGGCATTAAGTTCACTTTCCATGGTCTCCTTTTGCGACAAACATATTTCTTTTAGCATTGGAATATCTTTCTCCAATTTAGTACTAAATGTTCATTCCTTGTAACCCTTGCTCAGGTCTTGCAAAACCCCTACCAGCTTGCTTTTGAACTCTGTGTGATGTCCAGAATCTATTTCTGCTTTCCTAGTCTTGTGCCATTTCGTGGCATCACTTAAAGAGCATTCAAGACCAGCTATTTGAATTTTCATCTCATGAAGTTGTCCTGCACTTCTTTTCCCACTCAACGCAGTTGCCAGTTCAGCTTCTTTGGAGTTGTCATGCTGCGCTCACCACAAACAGGACTGATGACCGCGGGGCTGAGGTGGGGATGGAAAGACACCGACCCACAACCATGCAGTCCGGTCCGGAATGCATAGTCCAAGTCGTACAGCGTAGAATGGTTGGATAGGTCAGAGTAATCAGGGTACTTGCCGTAGTTCTGAGTAGGAGAGTGGAGGATGGTAGATGTCCGTAGCCAAGGTCCAGGGTCAGAGAAGGTAGAATAGTCAAGGGACGAAGCCGGGGTCAAAGCGTTGGAGAGTGTAGGAATCCATAGAACAGCCAAAGGTCAGGACAGGAGAGAACAGACAGGTCAAAGTCAAGCAAGGATCAAGACACAACGAAACAGCAGCAGTGAGCACAATGTATAAACAGGAGTTTGTCCTCCCCTGCTGAGCATAGACAGGAGTAGGTATATATGGAGGAAGGATCCAATTACCTTGCAGAGGTGTGATCAGGTCCTCCAATGGCGCCAGGGAGGTAAGTGGCTGAACAGCCTAAAGGTGAGACATCCCTGGTAATTCTAATTGGGTTCCGGGCGACCTGCGCGCGTGTGCGTTGCGCGACGCAGAGAGCTGACGTCACGTGGACGTGCGGCCGAGATTCCTCCCTGTGGGAGGTGCCGACGGCACCCTTGGCCGTGCGCAGTTGCGTGGCTCTGCCGTGTGACGCGTCAGCCGGGCGGAATTCGCCACGGGCTGCGGCGGTGGTTACAGTATCCCCCCTTGAGGGGAGACCTCCGGGCGACACATGGATGGTTTATTAGGATGACTACGGTGGAAGGCATGAATTAGACGGTTAGCATGTACCTGTCGATGAGGAATCCACTCTCTCTCCTTCGGGCCAAAGTCCTTCCAGTGTACGAGATACTGCAATCCTCCTCTGGACATTATGGAGTTGAGAATGGCTTGTATCTCATATTCTTGTTGGCCCTCCACCAGTATGGGTTGCGGAGGTTTAGGTTGTCCTTTGGAGAATGAGTCTTGTAGACAGGGTTTCAGAAGGGAGGAGTGGAAGACGGAGGGAATCCTCATATTTTTGGGCAGTTGTAGCCGGTAGGCTACCGGGTTGATCCTTTCTGTGATACGGAATGGTCCGATAAAGCGCGGTGCCAGTTTGGGTGAGGTTACCTTTAAACGAATGTTTTTTGTGGATAACAAGACCCTTTGTCCTACAGAGTACCCTGGGACCTCTCTACAGTGACGATCTGCTTGTCTCTTCTGTAGTTTACCAGCGTGCCATAGGTTCAGTTGGATTTTCTGCCACAAGTCTTGTAAGTGTAGGATCCTGTCCTCTGCGGCCGGGACTCCAGACTTCGAGATAAGAGAACGGAGCGCAGAAGGATGGAAGCCATAATTGACCATGAATGGCGACAGTTGGGACGATTCATTCCGAAGATTATTATGGGAGAATTCTGCCCACAGAAAAAGTTCTGCCCAGTCGTCTTGAGTATCAGCAATAAAACACCTTAAAAATTGTCCCAGAGACTGATTGGTGCGTTCAGTTTGCCCATTGGTCTGAGGGTGATAGCCTGACGAAAAGTGCAGTGTGACATCCAGACTCTTATAAAACGCCCTCCAGAACCGGGAGATGAATTGGGATCCTCTGTCGGATACTATGACCTGGGGTGTCCCATGTAACCTGAAGATTTCCCTGATGAAAACGTCGGACAACATGGGCGAGGTGGGTAGACCTTTCATCGGGATGAAGTGTGCCTGCTTAGAAAACCTGTCCACCACTACAAGGATGGTATCCATGCCTCTAGATTTAGGCAACTCAACGATAAAGTCCATAGATATATGTGTCCCTGGACGTTCCGGGATGGGTAAAGGTTGTAGGAGACCCGCAGGTCTGTTGCGTGGAGTTTTGTTCCGTGCACATGTGGTGCATGTAGCTACGAAACCTTGTATGTCTCTCCGCATGTTGGGCCACCAGAAGGTGCGTTCTATGAGCTCGGTAGTTCTCATGGTGCCAGGATGACCAGCTGTCTTGGACGAATGTCCCCACTCCATGACACTCCTCTGATATAGAAGGGGAGTGAACAAACGGTCCTCCGGAACCTTGAGTCCTGCTGGGATGTTGCTCTGGGCCCTGGTAATCTCAGGTAATGCACTGAAAGCATTGGCTGCCACAATGCAAGTGGATGGGAGAATGGTCTCCTGCTGTTCCACCTTGTTATCCTCTACCAGGAATTGTCGAGACAAAGCGTCGGCTTTTAAGTTCTTAGACCCTGGGATATAGGAGATAAGGAAGTTGAAGCGTGTAAAAAATAGGGACCATCTTGCCTGGCGAGACCCGAGTCGCCGTGCTCCCTCAATGTATAGCAGATTTTTATGGTCTGTTAATATCATGACTGGCGTCTCCGTACTCTCCAGTAAGTGTCTCCACTCCTCTATGGCCATCTTGATCGCGAGGAGCTCACGGTTTCCTACATCGTAATTCCTTTGGGCGGAGGAAAATCTCTTAGAGAATTACGTATAGGGGTGGAGTGGAGCTTGAGGATTCTTTCTTTGAGATAGCTCCTGCTCCTACACGGAGGCATCAACCTCCAAAGAAAATGGTAATGTAGGGTCTGGGTGTACCAAGATGGGTGCTGAGGCAAATGCCTTCTTTATCCTCTCGAAGGCCTGGAGAGCCTCGTTGGACCAATTCGTAGGGTCAGCTCCCTTCTGGGTCAGCGCCGTGATGGGTGCTACAACCGATGAGAATCCCTGAATGAACCTCCGGTAATAGTTGGCGAAGCCAAGAAACCTTTGGATAGCCTTGAGGGAGAGAGGACAGGGCCACTCGAGTACAGCTTTGACCTTGGTAGGGTCCATAGCGAGACCGGTATCAGATATGATGTAGCCGAGAAAGGAGGTAGATCTTGGGTGGAAATGACATTTCTCGAGATTCGCGAACAAGTGGTTCTCTCTTTGAGACGCTGATCCATGCGGATGCACAGGGTTACCAGGTCCTCAAATCCAGCGGGGCGATCGAGGGGTGCCAATTCGTCCTTCAAACGTTCGGACAGGCCCTGCCAGAATACTGCGGATAGGGCCTCATCGTTCCAGCCGGTCTCCGTAGCCACCGTCCGAAATTCCAGGGCATAGCGAGCCACAGTACGGTCTCCCTGGGAACTATTAAGCAGAGTAGATGCGGCGGTAACCATATGCCCCGGGGTGGCAAACACCCTTCTGAACTCGGCGATGAAGAGGGCGAGATCTGACGTCAGATTGGGGCGTTGCTCCCAGATGGGAGAGGCCCACGCCAGAGTGGCGTTAGTCAGCAAGGAGAGTATGTACGCCACCATTGATCGTGAGGAAGGGAAGTGAAAGGAAAGCAGCTCAAACTGTATAGAAAAAAGTACTTTTTAGAGTGACGCTCAATATTCGTGTGTACATAAGAACATCTTCTTGAAGAAATAGTCCAACAATCGGAACACTATATTATATCCATAGGCTCATATATACAATAACCATTAAAGGGGGGGCAAAATAAAGACCTAGCGGTCAGTCTACACGACTACCGTAGAAATGGTCAGAAATGCACACCCCTCTTAAGGTATAAACATCCCCATTAAGGGTCAGATGTAATAAAATAAGGGCTATTACCCATTACCTGCCCTGGGGGTATACTGAAGTCCAGAACACCAATAAGGGGTAGTAGTTCCTCTGCGTGCAATCCTGAAGTGTAGAAGCAATAGTAGTAGAGTAGAGCAAAGGTGCACTGCAACTGGAAAAAATGTTGAAGAAATGAGGTCACGGGCAAACTCCAAAAATAAAAATGAGGATGTTTAATATATAAACTCACAAGAAGATGAACATGACAAACGAACCAACGCGTTTCATCCCGTAGGACTTTATCAAGGTGATAAAGTCCTACGGGATGAAACACGTTGGTGCGTTTGTCATGTTCATCTTCTTGTGAGTTTATATATTTAACAGATAGGAAAAATAAGGGATGTCCCCATGGGACTGATGCTACAACTTTGTAGGTATAGTGTGGACAAGTGGAGAGAGTCAGTAAGAAACCACCGCAGCAACAAGATAATCAATAAGTCCATTAACATATGATTGTAGACCTCTATCATTGATGGGGGGCGTTTAAAGCACGGCTGGTAGAGATACCCCGGAGCCCTATCTGGACAGAACTCAGGAGTAAATCACAAATCCAGCTACTGCTAGCCTCACCTGCATCTTGTGATCGAGAGGTAAATCCTGCCAGTATACTTCATTCCTTGAACTGAAGAACTGCCGGGTGCTGCTGTGAAGGAGCGTTGCTTGTTGCTGTGTGATGCGGTGGTGTGCTCCTGCTCGCAAATGGTGTAGAGAGGTAGGCAAATGGTGAACAGACGGCGGTCACTGCTCCACTGAAAAAACTCTCCAACCAGGCGTGTAAAACAAAAAAACTTTAATGAATCAAAACGAACAACCTCATGTCAGTGACACTCTGACGCGTTTCGTTCTGGGAACAGAACTTTATCAAAGAGTGCCTTCTACTCCGTACTCCCCCCTGTATATAGACCATAAATGATCCTCACTGGCTGAACAACGTCACGTGTAAACACTCCCACCAGTGAATTAAGTGCCACTTAGATTTGAGACACATCCGCAATCCTAGGGGGGGCGTAAGGATACTAACAATAAACAAATAGTGCAACAATGTAAACTTATTGCTGATACAACATATTACAAAATAGAAACATACTGATTAATGACAAACGGAGTTAAAAGCAAGAAGACATGTGGGTCTTAAAGGGCAGTTGCCACAATGTATATCCTGCCTGGGCACCAATAACTTAATACTATAATATACAGCTATTACTACATATATAGAAAGCTATTACAGCTACAAATATCATAATCATTTATTAGAGGAGTCAAAACTACTCTTGATTCTGTAAGTGCACAGGACTAACATACAAAGTAACATCTACCCTAAATGCATAATGGACTAATTAACATCTAAATCACGTTTATAAAAACAGGTTGAACCATGGACAGGACACAGAAACTATCTCTAATTTAAATGTAATGTTTTGAGGATACTGATATGAATTATCTGAACAAGCTATCCATTCACATCACTATTAATTAAAGCATCATTTACTAAGTGTAAATGTAACCCTTAGGAAATATGAAAGAAAGCTACGTAGTCAGAAAATGTTTTAGCTCCCAATCTATATTTATACCTGTGGGATAAAGTGTGCCTAAGGTGTGGATCCAAAACATCTCCTGTCTATTGAGTCTATTAACCCTATCGCCTCCTCTCGGGTGACACGGTACATGTTCAATTCCACAGAATGAAAAGTTCGCTATACCTCCCTTAGGACAAAGGCTGAAATGTCTGGGAACTGGATGAACACTATCACAGAACATGTGAGGCTTATCAAGAAATGTAGGGTTAATAGACTCAATAGACAGGAGATGTTTTGGATCCACACCTTAGGCACACTTTATCCCACAGGTATAAATATAGATTGGGAGCTAAAACATTTTCTGACTACGTAGCTTTCTTTCTTTATTTCCTAAGGGTTACATTTACACTTAGTAAATGATGCTTTAATTAATAGTGATGTGAATGGATAGCTTGTTCAGATAATTCATATCAGTATCCTCAAAACATTACATTTAAATTAGAGATAGTTTCTGTGTCCTGTCCATGGTTCAACCTGTTTTTATAAACGTGATTTAGATGTTAATTAGTCCATTATGCATTTAGGGTAGATGTTACTTTGTATGTTAGTCCTGTGCACTTACAGAATCAAGAGTAGTTTTGACTCCTCTAATAAATGATTATGATATTTGTAGCTGTAATAGCTTTCTATATATGTAGTAATAGCTGTATATTATAGTATTAAGTTATTGGTGCCCAGGCAGGATATACATTGTGGCAACTGCCCTTTAAGACCCACATGTCTTCTTGCTTTTAACTCCGTTTGTCATTAATCAGTATGTTTCTATTTTGTAATATGTTGTATCAGCAATAAGTTTACATTGTTGCACTATTTGTTTATTGTTAGTATCCTTACGCCCCCCCTAGGATTGCGGATGTGTCTCAAATCTAAGTGGCACTTAATTCACTGGTGGGAGTGTTTACACGTGACGTTGTTCAGCCAGTGAGGATCATTTATGGTCTATATACAGGGGGGAGTACGGAGTAGAAGGCACTCTTTGATAAAGTTCTGTTCCCAGAACGAAACGCGTCAGAGTGTCACTGACATGAGGTTGTTCGTTTTGATTCATTAAAGTTTTTTTGTTTTACACGCCTGGTTGGAGAGTTTTTTCAGTGGAGCAGTGACCGCCGTCTGTTCACCATTTGCCTACCTTATATATTTAACATCCTCATTTTTATTTTTGGAGTTTGCCCGTGACCTCATTTCTTCAAGATTTTTTCCAGTTGCAGTGCACCTTTGCTCTACTCTACTACTACAAACTGTATAGAACACTGGTTCAGAAACCCCCGACAACCGGTGGGATCCCCTGCATACCGATTGGGCGTAGGCAGTCGTGGCTCAGAGGTAGGCGTCGTGGGGACGGGAGCGGTTGCGCGTAGGTCGGTGTTGGCTGTTGACAATGTCAGGCGTCTAACTTGCTCGGTAAGGGTATCAACGTCTTGTTTGAGTTGGGAGACTAGTTGTTCCTTAAGTGTGAATGATCCGGTAAGTTGCCGGAAGCATTCCTCATGTGTGCCTAAACGTTGGGCCACCTCAGCGGCGTCCATGTTTGCTGGGGTGAGCATATTGTCACGCTGCGCTCACCACAAACAGGAATGAAGACCGTGGGGCTGAGGTGGGGATGGAAAGACACCAACCCACAATCACGCAGTCCGGTCCGGAATGCGTAGTCCAAGTCGTACAGCGTAGAATGGTTGGATAGGTCAGAGTAATCAGGGTACTTGCCGTAGTTCTGAGTAGGAGAGTGGAGGATGGTAGATGTCCGTAGCCAAGGTCCAGGGTCAGAGAAGGTAGAATAGTCAAGGGACGAAGCCGGGGTCAAAGCGTTGGAGAGTGTAGGAATACGTAGAACAGCCAAAGGTCAGGACAGGAGAGAACAGATAGGTCAAAGGCAAGCAAGGATCAAGACACAACGAAACAGCAGCAGTGAGCACAATGCATAAACAGGAGTTTATACTCAGCAGGGGAGGACAGACAGGAGTAGGTATATATGGAGGAAGGATCCAATTACCTTGCAGGGGTGTGATCAGGTCCTCCAATGGCGCCAGGGAGGTAAGTGGCTGAACAGCCTACAGGTGAGACATCCCTGGTAATTCTAATTGGGTTCCGGGCGACCTGCGCGCGTGCGCGATGCGCGGCACAGAGCGCTGACGTCACGCGGACGTGCGGCCGAGATTCCTCCCTGTGGGAGGCCCAGACGGCACCCTTCAGAGCGTGCACGCACCGGCTTGGCCGTGCGCGTGTGCGTGGCTCTGCTGTGTGACGTGTCAGCCAGGCGGAATCCGGCAGGGGCTGCGGCGGTGGTTACAGGAGTTGAGTCGCAATACCACATCTCCCAGCTGACTCAGAGCCAGGCTTAAATATGTTTCCTTTTCTTTATTTCTTACCTGCAGCTGCCGATGCTCCTCCCGGACCTTGTCCAGCTCTAGCTGCAGCCAGGCCCTCTCATTGGCCGTGTGGTCCCGCAAGCCGCAGGCATCGACCATTTTGGCCTCATAGGGCCGTGTCAGGTCGGTCACTTGACGGACACCTCATCCCTCTCTTGGTGAGCTGTACCTTGATCTCAGCAATCTGCAATTTGATTCTGCAAGCCTCCTCTCAAGGCTTTCACGTCTTCATTGTGCTTGCTCGGAGTTTGCATGAGCGCATCCTACATATTTTGGAGCTCTGCAGATTTCATCGCCAGGGTTGCTGCTGCTTGCGATTTCCACACCTCTTTCTCCTGAGTGTACTGATTTTTGTGGATGGAGCAGCCTCTCCGCTTCTCCATCTCTCGCTCTAGTTTCTGGACCTTCTCGTGCTCCCTCTCATACAGAGTCACCTGGCATCTGAGCTACGCCTCCAGCGATGCACTTGTGAAGCTCAATGTGACCTTCAGCTGCTCATGCTGCTCTGTGGGGACACACTGGGTACTCAGATGCTCCTGCAGAGCGTTTACTTTGTTAGCAGCCTGGATAAATTCTTCCTGCAGGACCCACTGCTTCTCCTTGGCCTCCTGTAGATGTGCACGCAGCTCTTGCAGCTGGCTCTGCAGTATATGCTGTGCTTGTGTATGCTGTTCCAGCATTCTCTCTGCATTTTGCAGTGCTGCCTGTACTTCTAAACTTTCCTGGGACAATTTTTCCGTCACTTTTTCTGCTTGGTGAAGCTTCTCCTTTCCTTCACAAGCCTGGTCAGACAAATCTGAATTTTCTTCTTTCAGACTTACATTTCTCTCTTTACTCAGGCATTCTCATAGGCTTCCTTCAATATACACAGCTCTGTGTTGAGACCATGGCCCTCTTGGCGAGTGTGTTCCAGCTCTGTGCTGCGAGCGTGAACCTCCTTCTGAGAGACTTCCAACTCCCTACGGCAATTGCGAATCTCTTGCAGAACCTCCCATATTTCTGTTTCAGGTTAGCAATTAGTCCGTCAGACTTGTTCTGCTTTCCTCATATGGTAGCAATTGCGGTGTTGGCCTTTTTCAGACTAGTCGTCACCTCCTCCAACTCACTCTGAAAGAGACGCTCTGTTTTCTTCAAAGCGTCATACTCATGTAAAGCTGGGAGTATATTCCTCTGTAAAGCAACGTTAGCCTCCTGCAACTGGACGTTAATCTCTCGCTCCTTATTCAATCGTTTCTGCAGGACATCATAATCATGGCGGGCAGTTTGGAGTGCAGAAATGAAGGCCTCCTTATCCTGGATCAAGGATTCAGCTTCCCTTTGCTCCTCCTTTTTCTTTGCCACCTTCTTGCATGCACTCATAACGCGTTGCTTGCTTTTGCAGCTGTGGGAGGCAGTATTCCTTGTGCTGCTCCTGTTGCCACTGTTTGTATTTGAACATTTAGGGACTCACTTCTCCCATGTGACCTGGTTCATGACAGGCCCAGCATACTGGCTCCTTTTGAAAATCTCCTGTTTTTCTTCTAGCCGGCACGGCTCCGAATTCTTGTCACTGTCTCCAAGGTTATGGGGTCCTGCGCTCTGGACGCTGGTCACTTTTGCAGCTTCCCTCTGCGGGTACGGCTCTCTTCCCAGGGCCACATATGAGTCATCATCATCATCGTCATCATCGTATGGCCTGAGGGACACTGTTTTGCATGGTTATGTACATTACAAAGCAAACATTTCATGTCGGCCATTTAAAAAACCCGGCAGAGAAAACTTGACACTCAGCACTTTGCTTATGGCATTAGCTTTACACAGCACAGCAATCTTTTCATACCCGACAGAGCAGACATTACACTCAGCACTTGCTAGATACAATTTTCACTTCAGCAAAAATTTTGTTTTTCAGCTTGGGTTCAGGGCATTAACATATCTTCATTTACTGGCCTCTGGGTGCTATTGCATCCACACTTCACACATTCTCTGTGTATGTTGTAAGTACAAGTGGTCATACACAGTGAGACAGACTTCACTCGCAGAGTCTGCACTTTACTGTGGCCGGGTGGCCATTTTAAATCCCCACGTTTTTTCTCAAACCCACAGACCTTTCTGTGTCTGCCCGCACTCTCCACCATATGTGGCAAATGGCTCCCTTTATGCAGCGCTGCCGTTTGCCCAGACTCTTTACGACACAGTCTTCTAGGGTTTAATTTGTAGAAAAGGGGGATGAACACGTGTATATACACAGGGGGCACGCACCCTTCAGCAGTTTATTTTAAACACCGTCACTTTAAGAAACAAAATAAATCATAAAAACAAATATCTACTCCTGTCAGGAGTAACTCACATGCATATCCCTATCTGCAATGCTGCAACACATGGGGGGGCAGTCTACACCAAACTGGATCCTGGGGAGCAGCGTCCTCCCAGCCTCCAGGCGCTAAGAGAGAGAGAGAGTGAAGCAGCAAACCTAACTGCAATATATATCCTTTTCCTCAATTAGGAGAGCAGGTGAGGGAAACCAGAACCATTGTAAAGTTAGGTATGGATTTCCTATCCACCAGCCTTAGTGACTGTGAATCTGTGGAGCGGATCACTTCCATACTAAGTCTGCACTTTCTTCTATAAATCCGACAGAAAGCTGCCCACTATCCTGGGACTATGTCACTATATATTCTCCAAATCTTTCAAATGTCCCAGTTTTTAGCTTTTTCCTGTTTGGACTCAAATAAAATGCTTAAAACCATAAAAATAAAAACTGCATGTCTTTATCCGATCAATCATATCAAAGAGTAATCATTTTAAAATATATTGGTAAACGCGAATTAAACAATTTATTAATATAAACCAAACTGTCATTTTGCTACAATCAAGAGTTTGTGTTATGTTAGTGTAACTCCCCTCCTAGAGGGTTACTAGCAGGTTAGTATATGTCAGGCCACACCCTGTGTTGCCATGGGGATTCTGATATCATGGTAGAGTATTTAAATCAGGGAGAAGATTCGAGAAGGTTAAGTTCCAGAAGGACAAGAGTAGAGGAGCCTTGGGGAGAGTAGATAAGTAATGTTTATAAAGTACAGTGCTGGCGACGCGATGGTCGCTGGAAAATCAAATAGAGATGACTTCCAGCGATCGCGACCAATCCGTCGCGCCGTGCTTACTATAAGCGCACGCGACGGCGGTAATGCATTTGTTGCGTCACTGTCGCCGGCACTATAAGCACAGCCTAATACCATAGACCAGGCCCTCCTGTTTATTATATTGTAGATAGAGAAATTACCCTTTAAGTTAGGATCCCCAAAAGAAGGAATGGAATCCTAAATACTAAAGGAAAAGATGTAAGGCACGCCATGTAGGACCTCAGGAAAGAAGGCTCCCGGGTGTCAGCAGATCAGCATAAATATTCCTCATCAGTCTGTATGGAAGTGGCAGTTCCAATTAAAGGTCAAATGTATTGGGTCACGTTACAAAAGGCCCAGCAGGATTCTCGTAGGGGCCTAGAGTAATCGGATTAATACTGATGATCAGGGCTCGACAAATGCATTTGCCTGCAGGCCACACGCAGGAGCATTTTGGCCGCTGTTGAGTGCTGACCTGCGGCGGGGTCCGGCGTGGTGCGGCAATCTCCGTCTTCTCCCCTACAAATTGTAATGTTTCCCCTGCAGTAACTGAAAAAATGGCCGTGGTGCCAAATGACGCCGCGTTGCCTTGGCAATGGAACGCTACGTGACACTGTGACATCCCGCGGCGCCACGTTGCATGACTTCACGGCATCCCTTTGTCATGGCAACGCAGTGTCATTTGACCCCGCGTGGCCATTTTTTCAGGACCTTCAGAGGAAACATTACAATTTGCAGGTTAGATCACCGCACCACGCCGCCGGATCCCACGCCGGACCCCGCACAGGTAAAAGTCGTGAGGGAGTTACTTTGGGGGGGGGGGGAGTTACTTTGGTGGGGGGAAGGCAATTGGGTTTTGCCCTAATTTGTCGAGACCTGCTGATGATGATCCCGAGCAACGAAGGGGGCCGGGTCCCACACCTTCTTAGCGCAACCAAGGCCGCCTGGAGGGGACAGCTAAGTCCCTGTCTGGGCTGTGGGGAGCCCGGCGGCCAGACAAAGCAGTTGGGCCTGACCTCTCCCCAGCAGAATAAATTATATTGCATTATTTTTTTTATATATATGTATCGGGGCTTTTTTATATGTATTGTTGTTTTTATATGCCATTGGGTCTTTTTTTTTTATATGTATTGGGTGTCTTTTTGATATGTATTGTTTTTTTTAAATATATATATTTTTATATATGCATTGAGGTGTATTTGTATGCATTGGGGTCTTTTTTTTACATGTATTGGGGTATTATTTATATGTATTGTTTTTTTAATATGTATTGGGGGGGGTTCTATGTATTTGAGTTGGTTTTATATGTATTGTTTTTATGTATGTATTGGGGGTGGGTTTATATATATATATATATATATATATATATATATAGTTTTTTTTATATGTATTGGGGTGTCATACTGTGACAGGGTAAATAAAAGCCACCAGCTATATGCCTGGCAGACATATGTTTAGTCTGCAGTGCAGCAGTGACTAGGCTAACTTCAGCTGGGAACCTCAGGACAATTAGTTGGATCCCAGTTGCCTAATCAAGGTGTGTTAAAAACCCCAGGCTGTAGACACATGCTGCCTAGCTGTTCAGGAGAGAGGAGATTACTGATAGAAGGTCTGTCTTTTTGTATGCTGTCTGAAGCAGGGAAATCCCCTGAAACTCTGGAGAGAGAACAGCTTGATACAAGGTCTGTTAACAAAGTACATGGTTTATGAACTGTCTGTCTCCTGCATAGAAAAGAGTAGCTGTCTTATTTTTACTCTGTCTGCTAAAGAGAAATTATTTTGTTTTGTCTGCTGAAGAAAAAGACATTTTTCTTTTGTTTGCTGATGAGAAGCTATTTGTTTTGGTGTGTTGTATGTTTTAAGGCTAAAATAAATAAGCCTTATCCAAAGAACCCGCGTGTGTAGTTGCATGTACGCTGCAACATATGGTGTCAAGAAGTGCCGGGATTTTGAAAGGCCCCTGCAGTTAAAGGGACACACACACACACACACACACACACACACACACACACACACACACACACACACACACACAAGAATGGAAAAAATGGAAGAATTTTTTAAAGAGCAGTCCAGACAGCAGGGACAGTTAATGCAGGAGCAGGCCCGGCTACAAGCAGAGAGAGATGAAAGACTATTGCAGCAGCAAACCCAGCTCCTAGCCCAGCAGCATTCATTATAACAATCAGACACATCTAGCACAGATGACCTTCAGGACTCTAATTGAATTGAACCCATTCTTGTATTGCACGATCTATTGGACTATGGGACTATAAATTACAAGTCAATCCAATTGGAGTTCATCCCCTGATGAATTCCGCTGAGACGGATGAAACGCGTAAGGTCACGTGGCATAGGAACTACGGTGGTCGAGCAGTCCAGACGCCAGAGTGAGGACGTCAGTGAAGGATTTCCCTGGTCCCTGAGTTGTGAGAGGCAAATGGCGGCCGCACTGAACAGAGGTGTTCCGGTTTGAAAGGAAAAAGCCCTTTTCGGTGACTACAGCAGCAGCAACATCTATTTGCAGTTACTTCCACCGCATTCAAACGGAGGACGGCTGTGAATTCTCACGTCCATCTTGTGCATGGGCTGGTCCCATAACATGCCTTTATTTTATTGACAAAGTGTGAGTGTGCATTTGTCTGTCCATGGAATATTAAACCTTATATATCTGATTTTATACAAGGATCGGGCGCTTTTTCTTTATCTTTTCTATTAGGTTCGTTGGGAGGTTGGTGAGCCCAAGAAGAAGCTGCCTGGACCTTCTATTTGTCACACAAAAGGACGCATATGGACTTAAGTATTGATTCATTCATATTTTATGGTGTTCATTTATTTTTTCATTTTTTTATATAAAATTAATTTTTTTCTTTATTTTTATATTTTTTTATTTTTTCTTGTTCCATATGTCATCACATTGTTTTTTGTGATCATACAACTGTTTTACCTTCTTTTTTCACTTTTAACATATTTTTTGTCACACACACACTTTTTCACCATTTTTTAATATTCATTTTGGCACAATTTTTATTCATACATGAGGTATTATATAACCACCAGTATTTTTATACTTCTTATTGCTATTAGGCATCTGTGCTGGGTGTGTCATCTTGCTTTATTGGATCAGGGTTGCAGCAATTTGGGTGTTGTCTGAGAAAGGCGCTGTCTTTTACTCTTTCTTAATATCCATTCATCCTAACCTGATAGCTACCTAATTTCGTCTACACCCATCCTGCAATTGTTGCTCTGGTTCATTCAGCAAGATGATGAAAACTAGTAAGGAAAGGCTCATTAGGAGACAA
Organism: Ascaphus truei; assembly: GCF_040206685.1. NCBI lineage: Eukaryota > Metazoa > Chordata > Amphibia > Anura > Ascaphidae > Ascaphus > Ascaphus truei. The sequence goes on along the minus strand of NC_134484.1, from coordinate 378,588,510 downwards.
CAATATGCTGAATCTGCAGAAATAGATATGTCAGAACTTAATGAGGACAGTATTGATCTAAAGACCAACTTTTTTAAGCTTGAGAGGTTGGCAAAGGAAGATATGAAGCATTGGCTTGATCTTTTATCACTACAAAATTATCTAGACGCTAAAATAGTCCCTAGAGGATTGAGGTTTACAAAAAAAACACATTTGACACAAATATTGATTTTAAAACAAAATGGAATGATGCAATGGAATCTTGTTCATTCACTCTAATAAAGCTACTAATCACCTATAGGGAAGACAAATTGAATGATATTGCAAAGGAAATAGAGGAAATACAACATACAATGAGTCCATTTGTAGAGAGTGAGGAATTTTTAGAACTAGACAAATTGGTTGACTCTAGGGTACTCAAATATGAGAAAGATATTAGTGAACGTAAGAGCAATAAGTATGTGAGAGATCAAACTGATTATGCTACAGATAAAGTTAGAGACTGGAGACGACACGATAGGAGAGACAGATCAAAACATTATACTCCTAACAAATACTACAAGAAAAACAAAACTGATAGATACAGAGACAATAGTAGAGATCATGGAAATACTTATTTGACACCCAATGAAAAGGACAAAAATACCAACAGAACTGAAAAGAAAACACATAAATCTCAGTTCTCTTGTCCTACAGAAAACAAATTTGAGGTCTTACAAGACAGGGGGGAACCATGTGAGGAGGTTTTGGTAGAAAAGAAAGAAATGGATAAAAGTCGTGGTACTATACCAAAAACCCAAAATAGAGATTCTATCAAAAACAATTCAGATAGTAATGCTTCCACTACAAAATCTCATACTGCTTCTTTTTTAGAGCTAGTGACACAACAAGAAAAAAGAGAGAGGGAGAAATCTTATCCTCTGTGGGATCGGAAACCAACGTATCATTCAAACACCCCTCAACGAAGAAAGAGAAGCAGCGAGGAACCCGGGGAGGGAGGCGCGAGCAAAGAAAGAAGGAGAGTAAGTTAAGAGTCAGCATTCCAGAAGCACACGGTATATTCAATCTATCCACGTTTATTTTATCTAGTAATCACATATCGCTCGTGACCAGGGGCCTTTCATTTGCACCTAGTAGTCTTCCTAATAGATTTGATCAATTTGTAGATCTGAATAAGTATATTAGGAAGATTACATTAATGAGACATTTCTCAATGCAGAATAGAGAACAACATGATGTATTCAATGCACGAGAAATTGCTTGTATTGATGCAATGACTGCATTGCTTATGGAAAACACACAGGCGGATAATTTAACACACTTACAAAATCTAAGCCAATTATCAACCTATGAGTCGGACTGTCTAGTGCCATCCAATATTAATAATGACCATGTTGCATCACAATTGGTGACAACTTCAAATCGAGCAATTGAAGACACTTTCCAGAGTCCATTTGATGTTGCTCAAACTGACAAAGATGAGATATTAGGGGGTCTGGCATAACAACATAACAGCATTTAGGATGAAGCCATTTTGTGTGAATATTTCAATCCGCCATCTTGTCTTGTCTCTGTGAGTCTTAATTTCTGTGTTTCATTTCTGTATAAACAAATGTGTGAAGCAGAGAAGGGAATATTTTCGCTCCTAGCTGAATTTATTGACCCTTCCTCATCCAATCAGCTTCAAATTAAAAGTGTAAACAGGCTAGATATTATGAGAAAGCCTTGTTAGTAGTCTAAGATAAACTGTTTCTCACACAGTGTGCCAAGTGGCAGAACTGACATCACATTTAACCCCATAATGATTTTTAGCTGACAGACAGTTATCCAGTATTGTTATGTATTACAAAATGAGGTAATGTTTAGTGACGTGCAAGCCCCCCCATAATGGGGTGGAGCTTTAGGATTTAGGGTATAAATATATGGCATACCATGTTTATTGTGGGGAGAGCTTTTGTTTTGAAGCTGTCTCCGTTGTGCACTTGACTTGAATAAATTCACGTGTTATTCTGTTTTCAAAATAACCTCAGACTGTGTTTTTTATTTACGCTTTTCACAGATGGCGCAATCCTCATAGGGACTCAATATCATCGGAATCGAGCACCCGGATGAATCACTCCTCCATCACTCAAACCTGAGCGCTCATATGAATCAAGGTAAGGCTACCTGCATTTTTTAGACAAACAGCCTGATTAAATTGTTTTGAGTGGTGCGTGGAGCTGATTTTTGAACGGTGTCTTATCTGATGTGACGAGTAAGAATCCCTAGCAGTTTCACGTGAATTTATTATTCTCTGTTCCTGTATTCATTTTAAAGTGTAAGAGTTGTTAAGAGTTGTAGGGGCTAAGGTAAGAGTCCCGTTAAAAATTTTGGTGTTTTGGTGATGAAAGTGAGTGTTTGTATGCTTAAAGTGATTGTTTTCAGACCGTCCTGGGTTATGATAAAATATTTTTGTTGTCTGAGCAGGACGGGTCCCTGATTGTACATTTGCTCTGTTTTAGCATTTACATACCAAGTGAGTTCATGGATATCTGGTTAGAAAGTCTTATCTGTATCCATGTTATAAAAGTATAAGGTTTATCAGGACTGGGTTGGACCCGCTGAAGTGATTCAAGTTTTTCTTTGGTATAGTTATGGTGAGAAAATGTGATTGGGGAACAGTCTTGTGACAGGTCCTTATCTGCATATTTACACTATTCAGAACAATAACATGCCAAAAGAGTTGTACGTAATCAGCTTGCACTGATTATTGTAACGCTAAATTGTACAGGTCAATTAACAGTTGATTGCTGTAGCCGAAGTATTGTACAGGTCAATTAAATTTGATTTCTGTAACCGAAGAAGTATTGTACAGGTCAATTAAATTTGATTTCTGTAACAGGGAATAATGGGAAACCAAAAATTCTCAAAGGATTGTGTGTCTGCAGACAAAGATAATAAAGAATGAATACAGAGAACGAAAAGAGACAATATAAATATATTTTGTTGGCCAGTGAATGGCACTGTTTGTACTATTATCAACTAATTGCGCAGATGTTTAAATGAAAGAGGGGTCTTTTTCTGTGGGATTGATAAGCTCAGGGAGCGCCGTCTCGTGTGTTTTTGAATCCCACAGGGAAACATACCTTACGTTAATATGGGTCAAAAGAATTATGTTGAGGGACAGAAGGGTCCCGCTGCATTAATTTTTACCATTGCCAGGACAGAAGTTAATATAATAACAAGTGAAAAAGAAAGTGAATAGGAAAGAAATAGCAAGTGAATTTGCCGATAGATAATTAAGGCATATGTGTTGTTGAGGAAGTAGATATTGAGGGTTATTTTTATGACAGGTTTATAGGCAGAAATTGGGATAAAATTAGAGACTGTGTGTATATTGTTTGGAAGGGACATAACGTGTTATAAGTGTAAAAAGGTAGGACATGTTGCCAGTAATTGCAGAGCAGCCCTAAGAGAGACAGTAGAAGAAAAAGAATGGAATTTAAAAGGTTTGTTCGTACTGGCCACACGAATAGGTCTTTTGAACCAGATAATATTCTTTTTCCTTCTGTTCTAATGGCAACTAGAAAGAGAATAAAAGCAGGTTATTTATATGAGAAGCTGATTCGCTGTGTAGGAGAGAAGTTTGTGTCTATGTTCTTTGTGTGTCTGTATTGTGGTTTCTGTATTGTGTGTAAACCAGTAAAAACATGTCAATTGCATTTCTATAGGATTAGGATATGTTGGAGAGATTTTAAGCTTGCACGTATTGTTTAAATTATATAGGGTGTGTTCATAAGTTGATCTAACCTCAGTTTAGTTCATTGTCCCATTTTTTATTTTTTTGAAAGGTCATATTTTTTATTTTTGAGAGGCCATATTTTTATTTTTGAGAGGCCATATTTTTATTTTTGAGAGGCCATATTTTTATTTTTGAGAGGCCATACATTTTTTCGGTTTTATTACTGTGTAGAGAGCTCCATTTTTAACTTTGAGCTGAAGTTTCAATCCAGTAATTAATATTTAGAAGACGGAGAAACTGTTTTGTTATCTGTTTTGCACTTTCAAGGTCTTTTTTGGCGAAACGCCCGGGCTGGCAAACTGCCCAAGATAAACAAGCTCTGAAATTTTTCTCTGAGTGTCTTTAAAAAAATAACGCTGTCAGTGTGTACGGCACTGTGCAAAGAGCTTATATTACAAGAAATTTAGTGTGAAGTCCTATACAAAAGCATTTGACTATTATATGAATATGTGATGTATTTTATAACTTCTAACCATTTATTTTTTCCATAGGTGTACAATTTTATTATAAGCAGTAGTTATTGTTAAAATATTTGTAGAATGTTTTGCCAAAATGGTGCATTGGGAGTCACCTCTCGTTTTTGGATATGTTTTAGGTATAGAGTTAAAGGACAGGTAATATATAGTGGCAAATACAGTTACATAAGTGAGCAGGGTATATATTATATGCAAGGCATTTCACATTTTTTGCAGAATAGTTACAATGAAGTGTTTGGGGTGGAGGCCTGACTGGAATTGGCTTGGGGCATTTGTCTTAGTATAGTAATTATTTAATTGGGAGTGAACACATTTTTGTCCATGACTTTGGATAGTAGTGTATTGCAGTGTATGACTTTATATATATAGCGTCAAAAATGTTCTCAGCACTTCATAAAGAATACAGTAGAGGGAATTATAATAGAATAGTAAGTGCAGCAAAATCAGACAATAGGAAAATAAATCCCTGCTCTTAAGAGCTTACAATCTAAGGTTTAAGGGAAATTTACAGAGATAGCAGGTGAGGGAATAAGTGCTGTAGATGGTAGTGCTTGGCCACAATGGGTGTGGTAGGAGTGACTGTGTGTGAAATAATAGCCATGAGTGCAGGCTATTGGGATGTTTAATTTGTGGGGCAAGTTTTAAGGTTAGTTAGTATTTTATGAAAAGGTTGATACCATTTGCATCAGAGGAGATGACAGTGAGGCATGAATGAGAGCAAGTGTGTATGGGGAGAAGAGAGATTGGTCTGTAGTTTGAGACAGTGTTTTTGTCCCCACTTTTGAAGATTGGCACAGCTCTGGTAGTTTTCCAGGTCTTAGGGGCATGGCCTGTAAACAGGATAGAGTTGATTATGGAAGCAATTGATTTGACAATGGCTGAGGCCCAAAGCCTTAGGAACTTAGATTGTAGTACAGTCAAGTCCACATTAGCTGCTTAGTTTTAAATATGAGGAGCATTAATAGGAGATACCTCTGTCTATATGCGGATGTTAAGACAGTAGTAAACACATTGATACAAGAATTTGTTCTTGGGTATAAATTATCTCCCTATGAGACACTTATGGGATGACTTATGACTATCAGTAGTTCAAAGGAACAAATTAAGGACCATCTATTGGTAATAAAACAATTAATAAGTATTGTATGCCACTAATACATTTTTTGAGTCTCTAGGCATAAGGTATGATAAAAGTGCACCTACACGAGACGGAGTTAAAGGTCAAGTAGTTCCTAAACAAGCATGCTCCTCATCCCAGATGAAAGGGCCCGTACTAACCACCAATACAGCAATTAAAGTGGAAGAGTTCTTTCCCTGGACCCAAAGTACAGTAAAGCTCATTCCAGCTCCACCAAAGACCAAAGGCACCTAAAGCACAGCCGCATCAAGTTAACGTTTTGACGAGACATAAACTTTGACCGTTAACCAACGAAGAAAATAAGATACCAGGCAGAGGCCTGATCTTATCAGGAACATTTCATTTTTTCAAAGACTCAAAACATTCTATTTTTTCAGAGACTCAATATTCCTGATTTCTATCAGAACATTTTATTTTTCAGAGACTCAATATTTTTTATTCTTTAGAGTGTGTTTAAGTTAGAAATTTAAGGTGTATGTACAATTGAGCCTTGATGGGAGGATTGGTTTCCTGGAAGCGTGGCTTGTGAAAGCTCTTGTATGTGTTTTGGCAGTACCCATCACTCTCTATGTATGTGTCATATGCAGCAAAACTTTGATCCAGAAGTGTGTTGCACCTCCAACGAGAGGAGGAGGTCACCCAGGGGGTGTGTCAGCCACAAGGAAAGGATCATAAGTCAGCCATGTTGACCATCGCAGACATTGTCTGTTCTGATATTCTGAGTGAATGATGTATATAATGCATGCAGGGGTGAGGATCATGCATTTTGCTTCCACAGATACCAAACCCCTTCAATTCTCAGTAATAGCTGAAAATATATGATGATAGAGATAGATGCCATTTCCTTTATCTAGCAACTGCATATCCAAAGAAAGGTTGCTTGCATAAAATAAGGTTTTTAGTATTATGTGTATAATGTATGTATTTTTCCATTTTTTAAGGGAACCTCTTTAAAGGGTGTATCACACACTAGGAACAAGAATCAATTTATGGGTCAAGTGTCTCCACCAACCAATGAAACCTGTGTAAAAATGTATGTTCAGTCAGATAACAATTTACAGGAAGGATGTGGCCTTAATTTTGCAGTTTTTAATTTCGTCATTAAACCAAGAACAGGTTCAGATCAGGCTTATGGCCTTACAAAACAGAATGGCTTTAGATTACATTTTAGCATCAAAAGGAGGTGTATGTGCCCTAATTAAAGAACAATGTTGTGTTTTCATCCAAGATCAGAGTGGCAAGGTACAACATGAGTTAGATAAGATAGGAGAAATTCAAGAAAGACTTAGGAAGAGAAGTTCACAGACTGGGACCCTTTGGGGCTGACTGGATTGGTAGGATCACTAGGAGCGAAATTTTTGAATGCAGTAATGTGTGTGATTGTGATACTCGTTGTCATCCATGTTTGTGTTACGTTTGTCAAAGGCATGATCCACAAATATGCAACCCCATCTGCAGACATAATGCCATTGTTTGCAGAACCAATCTACAGCAGTCCCTTGAAGAAAGAAGATGCCAAGTACAATGTTCTAACTCTGGAAAAGAATTTGGCTGCAACGCCATACGAGACTATGACTACATTTGGCAGGCACCCTCGTGCACTGTCCTATCCCCTCAAGCAGCATTATGAGATGATGGAGCACCCTTGTGCCTCCCAACGTGTTTCTGGACTAACATCATACCAATAATTCTAAAAAAACAATGTTTTAAAGAATCAGAGGAGGGACTGACAAAGATGAGATATTAGGGGGTCTGGCATAACAACATAACAGCATTTAGGATGAAGCCATTTTGTGTGAATATTTCAATCCGCCATCTTGTCTTGTCTCTGTGAGTCTTAATTTCTGTGTTTCATTTCTGTATAAACAAATGTGTGAAGCAGAGAAGGGAATATTTTCGCTCCTAGCTGAATTTATTGACCCTTCCTCATCCAATCAGCTTCAAATTAAAAGTGTAAACAGGCTAGATATTATGAGAAAGCCTTGTTAGTAGTCTAAGATAAACTGTTTCTCACACAGTGTGCCAAGTGGCAGAACTGACATCACATTTAACCCCATAATGATTTTTAGCTGACAGACAGTTATCCAGTATTGTTATGTATTACAAAATGACATCAGCTTTAGTATTGTTATGTATTACAAAATGAGGTAATGTTTAGTGACGTGCAAGCCCCCCCATAATGGGGTGGAGCTTTAGGATTTAGGGTATAAATATATGGCATACCATCAGCAAAAAATGAGAAGTGAATCTCCTGATGGTGCTTCTAAATCCAAGATTGTGCAATGTTGGCCATAATGCCTAGGAGTCCGGGGTATATGAATAATATAAATTTATGAATGTGTGACAGGGTATATGGCTCACCATATGAAGCTTAACATGGACAGAGTAAACCTAACCACTTTAAAAGTGAAACCACAAGGAAGCCCCTATATAAAGAAACTCCCAGTGCAATCACTATGTGGATAATCATATCCTGTATCATAGGCTGGAGCCCTGCACATACCCTATAGTCACAATAGCTATAAAAAATAGTAAGTCACTCACTTATTAACCCCTTCTGCTCCATAACTGCGTGCATCCGTTCCGTTTTGTAGATGAAGTCTGTGTAGGGAGATGGTGGAGCACTGCAAAGAATTAGGGCTGGAGGCAAATCCGTGAAAAGTAAAAATGCTTTATTCCAGATGCATGGTAGCAACAGCTACATTAAAAAGGGTCCTCTAACGCGTTTCGCGCTATGACAGCGCTTTATCAAAGAGTGACTCCTGTCTCCCCTGATCCCCCTTATATGCTGTTCCCCACGGAGGTGATTTCGCGCCAAAAATCAGTCAAAACTCTGACTGAAGCTGAAACCACGTAAGAAACTACGGTGGCCTCATAGGGTAAAAACACCTCCGTGCTGAAAAAGCAAAGGCGGAAATACAAAAAACTGCATACATAGCCAGATTGATAAGTCTGGTGACAACACATAATACAGACATTATACAAGAGTAAAAAAATGAGATAAATGGATTATAACATACTGAATAAGGAGATGTAAAGTACATAAAGTAAAAAAGCAGCACATATAAAGAAATATAAAATAAATATTTAACTCTCATTAGATAACTGGGAACATGAAGAAATATACCCATCAATAGACCCATCACTCTGATAATAGTGTATCTATTATCACTAAATATAATAATAAACATGAATGTTTAGGTTAACTCAAAATAAATAAATAAACTAGTCTCAATACAAAAATAATGGCAATAATAATAAAGTTAAAGAGATACATATGTATAGTTATCATCTTAAAACAGAAAATTTGAAAAATACATTTATAAAGATCATAATGCTGTTATCACCTAGTAATAGGCTATTGGATTAACTTCATCCTATCAGAGTCACGGATATCAGAAAAAACCTAAGAATAAAGTATATTGATACAAATATTGATTCAATAGAAAAATATATTAGATTGAAATGTATATAATATTAATCATTTCTGTACCTTATAATGAACATATATATTATTGATAAGAGATTAATATGAAAAAATGGAGGTAAAGTCAGTACATATAATGGTTTTATAAAAAATGATTTTATAAAAAATGTATCAGTTCCCAATCTTGATTGATCCCATTTGGGTATAGGGAATCCATGGTGAAGATCCAGAACATCTCACGTCTATTGAGCATGTTCAATCTGTCACCACCACGAATGGGTGGAGGAACATGCTCAATAGCCGAAAAAGAGAAGTTCTGGATACCTCCATGTGGGCAATGGGCAAAATGACGTGACACCGGATGTGTGGTAGTAAGATTTTTTATAGCTCTGACATGCTCCATTATCCTAATTTTCAGAGGTCTTATAGTGCGTCCAATGTAGTGTTTACCACACCCACACTTAAGTATGTACACAATGAAGCTGGAATTACAATTAATAAATGTGGATATTTTTATCGTTTTTTTGGGTTTTAAAGCATTGATGCATTTGAGTGGCGTTGCATATTGACAGACCACACAATGGGCACATTTAAAAAAACCTTTAGGTATATTAGAAATGTGATGTGGACGATCGGAGTGAAACAGGCTTGGTGACAGAAAACCTGCCAATGACTTCGCTTTTTTGAAAACAAATTTTGGTCCCTCTTTAACTACATTTTGCAAATCTTTGTCCAATTTAAGGGTATCCCAATGTTTGTAAATGATGCGTCTAATGGAGTCTGCCTGTTTACACTGTTGCGTTACAAAAAAAGGGGGCCTATTGTCCATTTCCTTTGTCATCATGGTTCTTTTATCCTTATTTTTATAATTCTTACCACTAGTGAAGAGATCTGTGCGATCTAGAGTTTTTACAACATCAAGGGATTCCAAAATATGAACTTTATTATATCCTCTCTTGAGGAACCTCTGAACCAGATCCTCAGATTGTGTATTAAAGGATTCCTCAGTAGAGCAAAGCCTTCTCAGTCGCAAAAATTGCCCTTTCAAAATCCCCTTTTTGAGAGGCCTGGAGTGATTGCTGCTTGCCATCAAGAACGCATTGCGTGAATTGGGCTTCCTATGGACGTCCGTCTGAATAACTTTATTGACATCTATGTACAACACCATGTCCAAATATGTAATGTGTTGAATATTAAAATCATAAGTGAATTTGAGATTGTATTGGTTAATATTAAGAGTGTTAAAGAAAGCTTCAAATAAAAGAAAATCACCATCCCAAATAAAGAACAGATCGTCGATATAACGCCTGTAAAAGATAATGTGCTCTCTAAAAGGGTTCTGATCACTAAAAATAAAAATAGATTCCCAGAAACCCATGAACAAATTAGCATAAGATGGTGCAAATGAAGTCCCCATAGCGGTGCCCTTAAGTTGTAAGAAAAATTGTGAATCAAACGTAAAATAATTGTGTGTTAATAAAAATGTGATACATTCAATCAGAAACGTGCAAAGTGTAATAGGTAGTTTGGATAGATGAAGATAATGTTGTACAGCAGAAATCCCTTGGTTGTGTTGTATAATGCTATAAAGTGACGTGACGTCACAAAACCTCTTACAGTTGGGCTACTATGGACGTCACGTCACTTTATAGCATTATACAACACAACCAAGGGATTTCTGCTGTACAACATTATCTTCATCTATCCAAACTACCTATTACACTTTGCACGTTTCTGATTGAATGTATCACATTTTTATTAACACACAATTATTTTACGTTTGATTCACAATTTTTCTTACAACTTAAGGGCACCGCTATGGGGACTTCATTTGCACCATCTTATGCTAATTTGTTCATGGGTTTCTGGGAATCTATTTTTATTTTTAGTGATCAGAACCCTTTTAGAGAGCACATTATCTTTTACAGGCGTTATATCGACGATCTGTTCTTTATTTGGGATGGTGATTTTCTTTTATTTGAAGCTTTCTTTAACACTCTTAATATTAACCAATACAATCTCAAATTCACTTATGATTTTAATATTCAACACATTGCATATTTGGACATGGTGTTGTACATAGATGTCAATAAAGTTATTCAGACGGACGTCCATAGGAAGCCCAATTCACGCAATGCGTTCTTGATGGCAAGCAGCAATCACTCCAGGCCTCTCAAAAAGGGGATTTTGAAAGGGCAATTTTTGCGACTGAGAAGGCTTTGCTCTACTGAGGAATCCTTTAATACACAATCTGAGGATCTGGTTCAGAGGTTCCTCAAGAGAGGATATAATAAAGTTCATATTTTGGAATCCCTTGATGTTGTAAAAACTCTAGATCGCACAGATCTCTTCACTAGTGGTAAGAATTATAAAAATAAGGATAAAAGAACCATGATGACAAAGGAAATGGACAATAGGCCCCCTTTTTTTGTAACGCAACAGTGTAAACAGGCAGACTCCATTAGACGCATCATTTACAAACATTGGGATACCCTTAAATTGGACAAAGATTTGCAAAATGTAGTTAAAGAGGGACCAAAATTTGTTTTCAAAAAAGCGAAGTCATTGGCAGGTTTTCTGTCACCAAGCCTGTTTCACTCCGATCGTCCACATCACATTTCTAATATACCTAAAGGTTTTTTTAAATGTGCCCATTGTGTGGTCTGTCAATATGCAACGCCACTCAAATGCATCAATGCTTTAAAACCCAAAAAAACGATAAAAATATCCACATTTATTAATTGTAATTCCAGCTTCATTGTGTACATACTTAAGTGTGGGTGTGGTAAACACTACATTGGACGCACTATAAGACCTCTGAAAATTAGGATAATGGAGCATGTCAGAGCTATAAAAAATCTTACTACCACACATCCGGTGTCACGTCATTTTGCCCATTGCCCACATGGAGGTATCCAGAACTTCTCTTTTTCGGCTATTGAGCATGTTCCTCCACCCATTCGTGGTGGTGACAGATTGAACATGCTCAATAGACGTGAGATGTTCTGGATCTTCACCATGGATTCCCTATACCCAAATGGGATCAATCAAGATTGGGAACTGATACATTTTTTATAAAATCATTTTTTATAAAACCATTATATGTACTGACTTTACCTCCATTTTTTCATATTAATCTCTTATCAATAATATATATGTTCATTATAAGGTACAGAAATGATTAATATTATATACATTTCAATCTAATATATTTTTCTATTGAATCAATATTTGTATCAATATACTTTATTCTTAGTTTTTTTCTGATATCCGTGACTCTGATAGGATGAAGTTAATCCAATAGCCTATTACTAGGTGATAACAGCATTATGATCTTTATAAATGTATTTTTCAAATTTTCTGTTTTAAGATGATAACTATACATATGTATCTCTTTAACTTTATTATTATTGCCATTATTTTTGTATTGAGACTAGTTTATTTATTTATTTTGAGTTAACCTAAACATTCATGTTTATTATTATATTTAGTGATAATAGATACACTATTATCAGAGTGATGGGTCTATTGATGGGTATATTTCTTCATGTTCCCAGTTATCTAATGAGAGTTAAATATTTATTTTATATTTCTTTATATGTGCTGCTTTTTTACTTTATGTACTTTACATCTCCTTATTCAGTATGTTATAATCCATTTATCTCATTTTTTTACTCTTGTATAATGTCTGTATTATGTGTTGTCACCAGACTTATCAATCTGGCTATGTATGCAGTTTTTTGTATTTCCGCCTTTGCTTTTTCAGCACGGAGGTGTTTTTACCCTATGAGGCCACCGTAGTTTCTTACGTGGTTTCAGCTTCAGTCAGAGTTTTGACTGATTTTTGGCGCGAAATCACCTCCGTGGGGAACAGCATATAAGGGGGATCAGGGGAGACAGGAGTCACTCTTTGATAAAGCGCTGTCATAGCGCGAAACGCGTTAGAGGACCCTTTTTAATGTAGCTGTTGCTACCATGCATCTGGAATAAAGCATTTTTACTTTTCACGGATTTGCCTCCAGCCCTAATTCTTTGCAGTGCTCCACCATCTCCCTACACAGACTTCATATGGCATACCATGTTTATTGTGGGGAGAGCTTTTGTTTTGAAGCTGTCTCTGTTGTGCACTTGACTTGAATAAATTCACGTGTTATTCTGTTTTCAAAATAACCTCAGACTGTGTTTTTTATTTACGCTTTTCACAAAACTAACAATGAAAGAATAGTACATTCCCCATTTTCAGCTAAGTCCACATTTTTTCCATACCAATCAAAAGGAGCATTTATAGAAACATTTTATGCTATGGTACTTAAAGATTTTGAATCCATGTGTCAAAATACCACCACTATACAAAATAGGAATCTATCAAAAGAGGAGAATATTGCACTTAAAGAACTGAGCAATATGAATAATCTTGTCATCAGACAAGCAGACAAGGGAGGGGGCATAGTCCTGAAAGATAGAGCTGATTATCTCACTGAAGCCTATCGATTATTAGGCGATCATACCTCCTATCTTGTTCTGGGTAAAGATCCTATGGAAGATTTCCATGTTCAATATAAGGACTTTCTCACTAAGGCCCTTGTTATGAATATTATTAGTAAAGCAGAGTTTGGCTTTCTTTTCATACGTTCTCCCAGAACTCCAATATTTTATCATATCCCTAAACTGCATAAACATATTTCTACTCCTCCTGGTAGACCCATTGTTTCAGGGGTGGAGTCGATGACATCCAGCGTGTCCCAATATGTGGACTATTTTTTACAACCTTTAGTGAGCAAATTAAAATCTTATCTCAGGGACACGCTGCATGTCCTTGACTCCATCTCTGGAATTAAATGGAAGCCCACATACATTTGGGCCACATGTGATATAATATCCCTATACACATGTATCAAGCATAGTAAGGGTGTACAGGCTATTAAACATTTTTTGGACATGGAAGTTAACATATGCAATTTACAATCCACTTTTATTTTACAGGCTATTTCTTTCATTCTAGAGCACAATTATTTTTTGTTTGAGAACTCTTATTATTTACAGGTCTGTGGGACGGCCATGGCCACCAGGTTCGCCCCCAGCTATGCGAACCTCTACATGGGTTTGTGGGAGGAACTCCATGTTTGGGGTAATGCAGATCTTGGGGCTGTCCTGGTGTTCTATGGCCGTTACATAGACGACATTATTCTAATTTGGGATGGACATTTGGAACATTTGGAGAGTAAATTAAATTCTTTCAACGATAATGACATGGATCTAAAATTCACATTTAATCTCAACAAAAAAAGTATAGTGTTTCTGGATTTAGATTTGGAGGCTAGTGACAATGGTGAGATCATCACCAAAACTCATTTCAAAACGGTCGCAACAAACAGTTATTTGCACAAAAGAAGTAACCATTACAAAAGATGGTTGGACAATATCCCCAGGGGCCAATTTCTCAGAATCAGGAGAAATTGTTCTCTTGATTCTGACTTTTTGGCCCAGGGGGAATTATTGGTCAAAAGGTTTTTAGCCAAAGGTTATAACATTCATACCATTTTGGAGATATTCAGACAAGTGAGTGCTTTGGATCGTGTGGCTTTGCTCAACAAATCTAAGAAAAACTATTTGAAAGATAGACCGGCCAATGTTGACACAATAGGTAGATCTGTCAAATCACCCTTATTCATTACTACATATAACAACTCAGCGAAGGGTATTGCATCCATTTTAAACAAACATTGGAGCATTATGTTAAGGGATCCTATTATTGGTCAGAAGTTGCCACCTAATATTCCTATCATCTACAAGAAAGCTAGAAATTTAAAAACTCTGTTGGCCCCCAGTCGCCTAAAGCAGACTATTGGTTTTCCCACATCTAGGATAACAGAAAAGGGCAATTCTACCTGTGGACGCAATAGATGCCTAACATGTAGACACATAAGTAAGGGTAACCAAGTTATCTCCTACCATAACAAATCCATTCATACAATAAAAGGTCAGATCAACTGTTTATCTACATTTGTCATCTATATCATCACATGTCCGTGTGGTTATCAGTATGTGGGGAGTACTACACGGACTTTGAGCACAAGGTTTTTGGAGCACAGACGAAATATCATTCATGGAATCACTACTCATAACCTGTCTCGACACTTTTTGGAAAAGCACAACAAGGATCCATCTTCCCTGGTGGTGATGGGTCTAGAAATAGTACCTTCAACATTACTCAGTGGTGATAGAGTCAAGAGACTGAATTTAAGAGAGACCTACTGGATATACATGTTGGATACATTGAGCCCGGGTGATCTCAATGACTGTATCGATACTAGTACTATTGTATAGCCTTCTCTTTCTAGCTCACCGGTGGGATCTCAGAGGTCTGGGTTGAACGTGTGTAGCATGTTCCCTCTGTTTCCCAGGTGGTGGACTTAGTGAGGGACCCCTGGTCGGGATTGCATTTAAGTATTTTATAATAATTATAATACACACTGTATGCATAAGTAATCACACATGTATTTACACAACATTTATTTTGATTATAACAGCACACATTTATATTCACAACATAATTTTTTGATTGACACATAGTGTCAACATACACACTAGCCATCCATTCACATAATATTTAATTCACATTTTCACATTTAGTCTAACACAATTTTAGCACAACCAAACAATCACTTTTATTACAACACATACTTTGTGTTATACACACTAGCACATCATTATTAATAATATTTTCACAATCATGGATTGCTGGCTCTCTGACATTACGTCTCAAGATACAAACCCTTTCTCTTCAGGGTTGCTCGCTATATTTATCTCTCCCTTCACTGTGGAGTTTGTATCTACCATATACCTACAGTATGTATACTATATACAATATTTTTTCCTAACTCTTTGGTTTATGTCCTCACAGGGTACTCTCATTATTTTTTGAGATAAGACCTCACATGGTATTTTCATTTTATTTTATTTTATTCTATATGTTTTTTTATATATATTTTTTCACGCAATTTTTCCTTATACAATTTTGATCATTTTTGTATTTCTTATTCATTTCAATTTTTTTGGTTATAAACAATTCAGGTGTATATGTTACACTTAGTACCTATCATCAATTCGTGATGAATAGTGTGATGTTTTGCATCTGTCTCTGCATCATTTCCATATTGACAGGAAAGGTACTATTTATCTGTGTAATTTATTCAGGATGGTATATACAAGTAATTATATTGTATCGTTTCCCATCCCTATTCAGCATTGTCAGTCCATTTAGGAGTTGATTCTCCAAACACACTATGATAGATCATAGCCTCATCTCTTCCTCAAATCACACAGAGCGCAATTTAATTTTGGACTCTGTGTGATTACTTCAAGGTTGTTATAATCATAATTCATTTTTAATTCCATATATTTGATATTTGTTTTAGTAGTGTAATTGTAACATCTAGTTAGATCCATTGCATTCATTATTATACATACATTGATATAGTTAATTGTTAACATTGATGATTTTTATAATATGAAGCATTGATATTGAATAGAGGTATCATGTTAACTTATGTTAAGAATCTACTTTATTTTTACTAGCCACAGGTGGTACAGCTTTGTAATTATCTGTATGTGATCAAGCATCCACAAATGCAATGAGATTCCATTTATTTACCATTTATTTATAGTGCTAATTATGTAATTATGTATTTATTGTTTTGTGTGTATTGATTTATTTCAAGTATTCATTACACTATTACTGCTAATCCCAATACTGTCCTTTTATCCTTAATTAATTATTTATTTTATTCTTAATCATTTATTTATTCATTATAACAATCAGCCACATCTAGCACAGATGACCTTTAGGACTCTAATTGAATTGAACCCATTCTTGTATTGCACGATCTATTGGACTATGGGACTATAAATTACAAGTCAATCCAATTGGAGTTCATCCCCTGATGAAATCCGCTGAGACGGATGAAACGCGTAGGGTCACGTGGCATAGGAACTACGGTGGTCGAGCAGCCCAGACGCCAGAGTGAGGACGTCAGTGAAGGATTTCCCTGGTCCCTGAGTTGTGAGAGGCAAATGGCGGCCGCACTGAACAGAGGTGTTCCGGTTTGAAAGGAAAAAGCCCTTTTCGGTGACTATAGCAGCAGCAACATCTATTTGCAGTTACTTCCACCGCATTCAAACGAAGGACGGCTGTGAATTCTCACGTCCATCTGGTGCATGGGCTGGTCCCATAACATGCCTTTATTTTATTGACAAAGTGTGAGTGTGCATTTGTCTGTCCATGGAATATTAAACCTTATATATCTGATTTTATACAAGGATCGGGCGCTTTTTCTTTATCTTTTCTATTAGGTTCGTTGGGAGGTTGGTGAGCCCAAGAAGAAGCTGCCCGGACCTTCTATTTGTCACACAAAAGGATGCATGTGGACTTAAGTATTGATTCATTCATATTTTATGGTGTTCATTTATTTTTTCATTTTTTATATATAAAATTTATTTTTTTCTTTATTTTTATATTTTTTTATTTTTTTTGTTCCATATGTCATCACATTGTTTTTTGTGATCATACAACTGTTTTACCTTCTTTTTTCACTTTTAACATATTTTTTGTCACACACTTTTTCACCATTTTTTAATATTCATTTTGGCACAATTGTTATTCATACATGAGGTATTATATTACCACCTGTTCCTAACCACCAGTATTTTTATACTTCTTATTGCTATTAGGCATCTGTGCTGGGTGTGTAATCTTGCTTTATTGGATCAGAGTTGCAGCAATTTGGGTGTTGTCTGAGAAAGGCGCTGTCTTTTACTCTTTCTTAATTTTCCATATATATATATATATATATATATATATATATATATATATATATATATATATATATATATATATATATATATATATATACATATATATAGTTTTTTTATATATGTATTGGGGTGTCATACTGTGACAGGGTAAATAAAATCCACCAGCTATATGCCTGGCAGACATATGTTTAGTCTGCAGTGCAGCAGTGACTAGGTTAACTTCAGCTGGGAACCTCAGGACAATTAGTTGGATCCCAGCTGCCTAATCAAGGTGTGTTAAAAACCCCAGGCTGTAGACACATGGTGCCTAGCTGTTCAGGAGAGAGGAGATTACTGATAGAAGGCCTGTCTTTTTGTATGCTCTCTGAAGCAGGGAAATCCCCTGAAACTCTGGAGAGAGAAAAGCTTGATACAAGGTCTGTTAACAAAGTACATGGTTTATGAACTGTCTGTCTCCTGCATAGAAAAGAGTAGCTGAGTTATTTTTACTCTGTCTGCTAAAGAGAAACTATTTTGTTTTGTCTGCTGAAGAAAAATAATTTTTTCTTTTGTTTGCTGATGAGAAGCTATTTGTTTTGGTGTGTTGTATGTTTTAAGGCTAAAATAAATAAGCCTTATCCAAAGAATCCGCGTGTGTAGTTGCATGTACGCTGCAACATATGGTGTCAAGAAGTGCCGGGATTTTGAAAGGCCCCTGCAGTTAAAGGGCCACACACACACACACACACACACACACAAGAATGGAAAAAATGGAAGAATTTTTTAAAGAGTTTCTGTGCGAGCAGACCAGACAGCAGGGACAGTTAATGCAGGAGCAGGCCCGGCTACAAGCAGAGAGAGATGAAAGACTATTGCAGCAGCAAACCCAGCTCCTAGCCCAGCAGCATTCAGCACAGGAGGAGCGGATGGTCAAGCTGCTGACCCAATTCCAGGGGTCTGCCAGTCCAGAACTTGCAAACAAACCCCCGATACTCCTGAGGAAAATGGCTCCGAACGAAGATCCAGAGGCTTTTTTACTGACATTTGAAAGGGTTGCCGAAGCTCAGGGCTGGGCTGCAGATCGCTGAGCAACTGCTTTGGCCCCACTCTTCATAGGAGAAGCCCAGGCCTCATATCAGGGCCTCCCTGCAGATCAGGCAATGGACTACCGACAAGTAAAAGCCGCCATACTGGATCACTTAGGTCTGACCCCAGAGACCTACCGGCAGCAGTTCCGGAATATGAAGTACACCGCTAAGATGAGACCCCGGGTCCTCGCTCAGCGGTTATTGGACTTGTGTACGCGCTGGATACAACCCAAAGAGTGCACTAAGGAGGCAATTCTTGAGCAGGTAGTTTTGGAATAATTTCTACAAATAATACCCCCTTCCGCACGCTCGTTGGTAAAACGCCACGCTGCTAAAACCCTAGCTTTGGCGGTCCGACTCGTGGAGAACTTCCTTGGGGCTGAGCAGCAGGCGAGTGTCCTGGACCCGACTCCACTGGCACTTGCTTACGCCCAAAGAGGGAGATCGGATCAACGGGGAACCTACGGCCCATCCATACGCAACCGCCAAGTCCAACGGAAGGAGCAGTCGTTCCAGCAAGGGCGGAGTCCAAATGCTGGTCCCCGCCGAGACCCTCATCTCCTTCCTGATGTCGGCTCATCGCAAATTGAGAGGAACTTCCGAGGACGTCGCCCACAGGACCCACCAGATGCCTGGTCTCCAGTATCCGGTCCAGCGGAGCGCTATCCACAGCCCCGTCCTGCGAGGGAACCCTCTCCATGTTCCGCCTGCGGAGAACAAGGCCACCGGCACGTGGACTGTCCACTGATGGAGTGTTCATTCAGCAGGACCGTCGCCTCGGCCTTCACTGGAGAAAATTACAAGCCCTGGCTACTTCCAGCCCTGATTGGGGGAAAAAACGCCCAGGCCATTCTAGATTCAGGCTCTGGAAAAACTCTGGTCCTCCAGGTAATTGTTACCGCCTACGTGTGTTCTTTTGACTCCCCATGGAGTATAGAATGTATACACGGCGATGTAAAACGCTATCCGACAGCCAAAATCTGGCTACAGGTAAAAGGTCAGGAGGCTTACCTCGAAGTAGGAGTCGCTCCTTGGCTCCCTGCCCCCGTTGTGCTCGGCCGGGACTGGCCTTTCTTTTCGGACCTAATGGCTCCAGTCTCTCATGAGGAGCCTCATTCTAAGGCTCAGGAGAACCCTGGCAAACTGTTCCCCTTCTCGGCAGACCTTTTTCCCAGTAGACACCGGGTTCAAAAGACTCGGAAGCAAAGACGCTCTGACAAACAGGACTAGTTGCAGAAATCTGGGTCTCAAGGTGACCATTCTAGTAGTCAGAGGTCACAAGTGATGGCTGGGGATGGCCAGAGGGAGGGGGATATGGGCTCTGGAGATTTACCAGACCTGTACCTCCCTGACTTTCACCAGAAGCAAAGGGAAGACCCAGTTCTTGCGAGACAGTATGACAAGGTGGTGAAAATTGATGAGCAGATTTTAAATGCACAGTGGGTGATAGTATTCCCCCATTTTGAGCTATCAAATGATATCCTGTATAGGGTGAATAGGCAGACACAAACAGGGGAGGTCACCAGACAGATATTGGTTCCCAAGGCGTTTGTTAAATCTGTGTTCACTCTAGCCCATACTGTCCCTTGGGGTGGTCACCTGGGCAGGGATAAAACATTGGATCGTATTTCATCCCGATTCTATTGGCCAGGGATGCATAGTGATATTGCTAAGCTATGTGCGGCATGTCCGGAGTGACAGCTAACTAGTCCAAAAGGACAAAAACCAGACCCTTTGTTTCCTCTACCCTCGGTGTCAGTTCCCTTTGAGAGGATTGGGGTAGACTTGGTAGGACCTCTAGAACCTTCTGCGAAAGGACACAGGTTTATTCTTGTAATAGTTGATTATGCAACAAGATATCCTGAGGCGTTCCCCCTGAGAACAGCAAAGGCGAAGCAAGTAGCCAACAAATTGTTGGAGCTGTTTTCACGGGTTGGACTTCCCCAGGTTATGTTGACAGACCAAGGTACAAATTTCATGGCTAAACTGATGCAGGATGTCTTAAAGTTACTAGAGGTCAAGTCTGTTCGGACATCGGTCTACCATCCACAGACTAACGGATTGGTGGAAAGATTTAACCGAACTCTAAAAGGGATGCTGAGGAAATTTGGAGATTCAGAGAAGAGAGCCTGGGATGAACTTCTCCCTTTTCTGCTGTTTGCAGTGCGGGAAGTTCCCCAGGCCTCCACGGGATTCTCTCCATTTGAATTGCTCTATGGCCGCCAAGTCCGGGGTATCCTAGACCTCCTAAAGGAGTCCTGGGAGGAACAGCGGTCCCCTTCTAAGAATACCTGCAATATGTACTAGACCTTAGGAAGCGCCTAGATGTGGTCGGCCATTTTGCTAGGGAGAATCTTAGATCAGCCCAGGACAGTCAGGAGAGACATTACAATCAGAATGCTCGCATGAGAGTGTTTGACCCAGGAGACCAGGTGATGTTATTGTTACCCAGTTGCGAGAGTAAACTCTTGGCCAAATGGCAGGGCCCATTCGAAGTACTCCGCCATACGGGTGATGTGGATTACAAGATCGCTCAACCAGGGTCCAGGAAGGGTAAACAAATTTACCATGTGAACTTGCTGAAACCCTAGAAGATGCAGCGGTCTCTATTCATCCACCCGGTAGAGGAGGAAACGGACTTGGGTCCTCAGCCTCCACGGGAGAACATCGCGAGTAACGATAAAATCCCAATGGGTAAACAGTTGTCCTCTGAACAAAAAGGGGACTTGTTAGCAATAATTACACAATTCCATGATGTTTTTTCTGATTTACCAGGGCAAACTAACTTAATTTCACATGCGATCGAGACAGCATCTGGGGTAAAAGTACGTTCCCGTCCTTATAGGTTGCCTGAAAGTCGTAGGGCTCTGGTAGAGAAGGAGGTACAAGAAATGTTACACTTAGGAGTGATTGAGGAATCATGCAGTGAGTGGTGTAGTCCACTATTCATGGTCCCTAAACCCGATGGGAAGGTAAGATTTTGTGTGGACCTCCGAAAGGTCAATGCGGTATCCAAGTTTGACGCATATCCGATGCCAAGGGTGGATGAATTAATTGACGCCCTTGGTAACGCAAAATATATATCCACGCTGGACTTGACAAAAGGATACTGGCAAATACCCTTAGAGGAAAAGTCCAAGTGCAAAACAGCCTTTGCCACTCCCATGGGTTTATACCAGTTTGTGACAATGCCATTTGGACTGCATGGAGCTCCAGCCACATTTCAGAGACTCATGGATAAGGTACTGAGAACCCATAGGACTTATGCTGCAGCCTACCTAGATGACATTGTCATTTATAGTAAACACTGGCGGGCCCAGCTAAATAGGCTGAAAGCAGTCCTCAAATCTCTAAGAGAGGCAGGGCTCACAGCCAACCCTAAGAAATGTGCCTTGGGTAAGGCGGAAACCAAATACTTAGGGTATGCAGTGGGAGGTGGAAAAGTAAGGCCACTAGCCGACAAGGTAGTTGCCCTGAAAGAAGTTCCGACCCCCCAAACAAAAACGCAGGTACGCTCTCTGCTGGGTTTAGCAGGGTACTACCGGCGGTTCATCCCCAACTATTCGGAAGTGGCAGCCCCTTTAACGGACCTCACTAAAAAGTGTGCCCCTACACAAGTGGTATGGTCAAGGGATTGTCAGAGAGCCTTGGAGGACATAAAAAGGTGTCTATCAGAGGGTCCCATCCTTAAAAGCCCGGACTTAAACAGCCCTTTTGTAGTGCAAACAGATGCATCAGAGATAGGGCTAGGGGCAGTGTTGTCACAACAGTTTGAGGGAGTTGAACACCCTATCCTTTTCCTGAGTAGGAAATTGTTCCTGAGGGAAAAAAAACTACTCAGTGATTGAGAAGGAGTGCCTCGCAGTAAAGTGGGTAATCGAGGCTTTGAGGCATTACCTGGCAGTCCATTTTACTTTGTGACGGACCATGCTCTACTGAAGTGGTTAAATAGTATGAAGGATTCCAATGCTAGATTGACTAGGTGATATATGGCCCTCCAACCCTTCTCATTTGAGATTCAGCACAGGCCGGGAAAAGAGAACGCAAATGCTGACTTCTTTTCTAGAGAAGGGGTGGATGGTCGGGCTTCAGCCGTGCGTAGCCCCAGCCACACACTAACAGGGGAGGAATGTGACAGGGTAAATAAAAGCCACCAGCTATATGCCTGGCAGACATATGTTTAGTCTGCAGTGCAGCAGTGACTAGGTTAACTTTAGCTGGGAACCTTAGGACAATTAGTTGGATCCCAGCTGCCTAATCAAGGTGTGTTAAAACCCCAGGCTGTAGACACATGCTGCCTAGCTGTTCAGGAGAGAGGAGATTACTGATAGAAGGTCTGTCTTTTTGTATGCTGTCTGAAGCAGGGAAATCCCCTGAAACTCTGGAGAGAACAGCTTGATACAAGGTCTGTTAACAAAGTACATGGTTTATGAACTGTCTGTCTCCTGCATAGAAAAGAGTAGCTGCCTTATTTTTACTCTGTCTGCTAAAGAGAAACTATTTTGTTTTGTCTGCTGAAGAAAAAGACATTTTTCTTTTGTTTGCTGATGAGAAGCTATTTGTTTTGGTGTGTTGTATGTTTTAAGGCTAAAATAAATAAGCCTTATCCAAAGAACCCGCGTGTGTAGTTGCATGTACGCTGCAACACATACGTATTGTTTTTTTCTTATATGTATTGGTGGGTTTTTTTTGTATGTATTTGGGGGGGTTGTATATATTTGGGGGTGGGGATTTTTCATTGTATGTATTTGGGGGTGGCAAGTTTTTTGCATAGGGGGTGGTTTTTTTATTATATATATATATATATATTTTGTGGGGGGGGGGAATTGTGTGAGGGGGATTGAGTGAGAGTGGGGTAATTGATGGAGGGGGTGGAGAGTGACAGAAGCGATGGGTGAGTGAAGAAAAGAGGGAGTAAGAGTAAGACATGTGAGACGAGGGGGCAGGGATTAAGTGAGAGTGGGGTAATTGATGGAGGGGGGAGAGTGAGATGTGAGACAGAGGGAAGAGGAATACATGGGAAGGGGGAGGGAAATAAGAGGGGGTTTTTGAGGTGTGAAATGTGGCTAGCAACACTGCCAACGGGGCCGTCAGAACTGTAGTCTTGGTCCCCAGAAAATCTGTCTGCGACCCTGAGCACAACTAAGTCAATGTACCTCCATTAGAGTGTAAGATTGGGCACTGATGGAATAGCTGTATTCATGTATGTCTACTATAAAATACAGTACAACATTGTCGATGTGTATGAGCGGTTCCTGTGTTTGGGGATACGGGTAAATGACAGTTGTATTACAAAAGTTCATGGCGCCTGTTTTTATACATCCTTGCTACCTGTGAGGATCGCCGCTAGGCTCCGCCCCTTGGACGCGTCACGCGACAACGTCAGCGGTGCGTGCGCCACTCAACCTCCATGCGTGCGGAGGAGGGTATCTGGGGTAGCGCACCCGTGGCGCGGTCGTGCTGCGTCCACATCCATCAATGACGTGCCTGCTCCACGCTGCGCACCACCTACGCCCGCGCGACAACCAAACAGAGGAGGATCATCGGCTGCCTCTCACCTGAGTCCAATCCTGGCTCATCCTATCAGTCTCCTGCTATCCGGTGATGTCATTCTGTCTACCCCTCCTGATTGGTGCTTTCCCCTTGTGACAAACGGCTTACTCCGGGGCTCCGTCGTTTGTCCGGGACTGTTTAGAACACGGTCTTTTAGGGTAGGTTAAATGATGAGGCGTCACGTACTGTTCCTTTAAACAGGCTATGCCTGGTTTATTCAGTCCCAGGCACTGAGACTGCCACAGTGCATACAACAGAAAACAGATCAAAACAAAAGCTGCTCACCTGAGCGATAACTTAACTTAGATATCCCTGACTCAGGGTTGGAAGTGGCTTTTCCACTTCCAACATCAAAACACGGTACTTTTGCAGTCTTACACAAATGAACAGAAAGATTGAACCTGTTTGGGGAAGAGGCTTCTCCCCTCTGTAGTTCAGCAGCCTTCCAGCCTCCTGGCTCTTGTGGGGAGACCAGAGCAAACAGGAAATCAGTCTTTCATACCTGATTCCTAATTAGCATGACAGGTGACAGAAATCAGGCAGCAGACAAACTCTGGTCTGGATCTCTCATCCCTCAGTTCCAGCGCTTGCCAAACTGTGGGATGGAGTGTATGTATTATAAGGCTGCACTCCCAGGCCAAACAGGATAGAAACTGTCTAGTATCCTGGGAGCCCTATATACGGAATTTATTACCATCCCCTGGTTTCTGTCACACCCTTTAAATGCCTTCCTGTTTTCCTTGCCCTTTGCTAAGCATAAAGTGAGGCTTATGTGCTGTGCTCGCTGCTTTAAGTCTGTCTGTCTGTTCCAGTGCTTTGTCTGAACATGTGCCTTGACCCTTGCTTGTACCCGGACCCGTCTCTTCTCTAATCTGGAACTTCAGCTTGTCTTTGGATTCCTGCTCTCTCCTCTCCCTGACCACGGTTTACGGATATCAACCGTTCTTCTCTCTCCAACCCCGGACCACGGCAAGTACCACGACATACCCGAACTCTACTACCCTGACCCAGCTTCCCGACTCTGACTACGCACTCCGGACCCGGCCCCGTGGTTGTAGTGCGGCGGTTATATACATCCCCACCTCAGCGCCGCGGTCTAGTCTTGTTTGTGGTGAGCGCAGCGTGACACTTCCTCATTACCCAGCCGCCTGAATCCAGCACCCTGAGTCAAGGTAATCCATAAAAAGCTATAACCGTGCTCTACTTAACTTCCTTATTGGAATAATGCCACAAAAAGATAACTGGTGTGCTCAGTCTGTGTGAACTTGGGTACTAATGTCCTTCTTCCCCCAGGCAGGGGATCCTTGAATAAAGATAAGAAAGAAAAAAATAGACAAGCACAACTAGTATCAGTATAAAGGTCATTTAAAACAAGTTAAAAGCAGATAAAACTTAATGTGAGATCATGAGAATGAACACTGTAGGGAGCGGGTGCAAAGACATCAAATAGAAAAAGTCCTTAGCTGGTTGTAGAGGACGAACTCGACTGACTCTCAGTATTGGGGCCGTGTGATCCGTCCCACAGTCTGGGTAGTTTCGCAAGCCTCATCCAGCTTCAGTATATCCATATGTGTGCTAAAAGACAAAAAACAAGCGCAAAACGCAAATGGTGAAGTATATCAAAACATATTTAGTGTTAAAAAAGGGTAAGTATTCTGCGTACATCAAAACAATAGAACATAAGCATTTCGTGTATCAATACACGAGTTACCACACAGCTGACATCAGGGTAGGCGATAGAAGGAGATTCTCCAGGTAAGTGGACCTCAGCACTCTCCAGATGTCATCTGACTCCGTGGCTGTAGTTCGTCACCAGCGTCCAGGTCGTCTCCAGGTCACGTGTTACAGGAACTCCGTTGCCGCCTCCGTGGTAGTAGTGAAGAAGTTCTTACTCCAATAAGACACACTATGTGTGCATCGGGACAGAGTTTCTAAGTCCACTCAACAGAGTAGCAATGCTACAAGATACAGTTGCGTCTTTAGACGTCTGTGCCTGAGAGTCCGTCAGCTGACAGTGACGTTCCGCTACGCGCATACGTGTGACATCACACAAGGGGCGTACCTCCAACGGGAGACACCCGAGCGGTATAACATAGATGCACGGCAGAAAAAAGTGTAGCTCGATAACTAACCAACACAACTGTTAAAGGATAAAGATAATAGGCATAAAAGGTACCAATAAAAGCAATAATCCTACGCATTTCATGGATTTATCTCTTGTCTTGGGGATGTAGGCATGACCCACTACCCTCCCTCTATCTTCTTTTTTAGCCCAGTCCCTCTGTCTATTATTTATATAGTCACTCTTGTCACGCATAAATTTCCTATGCTTTGCTTTCAGAAGTTCTTCTTCTTCATTTTCAAGTTTACTCTTGAGATCATGTTCTAACTCTGAACAATCATTATCCACAACTAGTGGCTCTAGAGTTTCAATGGTCTCAAGAATATCTTTCTCTAAACTCTTAATCGTACGGCTTCTCTCAAGAACATGTCCGTAATATTAAGAACGGCTATGAGAATCATAGTGTGTCACGACATTTTTTGAAATATCACCAAAAAGATCCCTCTTCATTAACATTCAAGGGTATAAAACATATTCCTTGTAATAGAAGAGGAGGGGATAGAATTAAGGATTTATCTGCTCAAGAATCATATTGGATTCATAAATTAGATTGCATGGCCCCTAAGGGGTTAAATGAAGACCTGGATGTCTGGGCTTTCTATTAAGTTGTATGTGGAATGTGGTATAGTTCCTGGCCTTTTTGGCTATTTAGTTCCATTGAACAAGCATAGCGATCTAATATTGTCATTTAGCAAGTGGTTGATTTTGATAAGTTTATATATTTAATATTATGTTCTTTCTCTTCTTTTTCCACAGATTTTGTTTGTATTTTAATAAAGATATGTTATGTAATCAGTTGTATTTCCATGTAATTCAATACCATACCCCGGTCACTATTTCAGTATACTTGATTGGATCCTGGTCTTAATTAGCTGACCAATGAGGGAAGATGTGCCTGTATATAGTGCTCATGGGTAATGGTAATGAATTTATCCCTGAAGAAGTAGCATCTAGCTACGAAACGCTTTGGATTATTGCTTTTATTGGTACCTTTTATGCCTATTATCTTTATCCTTTAACAGTTGTGTTGGTTAGTTATCGAGCTACACTTTTTTCTGTCGTGCATCTATGCTATACCGCTCGGGTGTCTCCCGTTGGAGGTACGCCCCTTGTGTGACGTCACACGTATGCGCGTAGCGGAACGTCACTGTCAGCTGACGGACTCTCAGGCACAGACGTCTAAAGACGCAACTGTATCTTGTAGCATTGCTACTCTGTTGAGTGGACTTAGAAACTCTGTCCCGATGCACACATAGTGTGTCTTATTGGAGTAAGAACTTCTTCACTACTACCACGGAGACGGCAACGGAGTTCCTGTAACACGTGACCTGGAGACGACCTGGACGCTGGTGACGAACTACAGCCACGGAGTCAGATGACATCTGGAGAGTGCTGAGGTCCACTTACCTGGAGAATCTCCTTCAATCGCCTACCCTGATGTCAGCTGTGTGGTAACTCATGTATTGATACACGAAATGCTTATGTTCTATTGTTTTGATGTACGCAGAATACTTACCCTTTTTTAACACTAAATATGTTTTGATATACTTCACCATTTGCGTTTTGCGCTTGTTTTTTGTCTTTTGTCTCTAGTTCTTGGGAGGGCTGAGCCACTCTGTCACTATAGCAGCATACGCAACATACCAACGGTTTTGTATGGTTTTACAAATTTCTTGTCACTTCCACAGTAGGGTTGTGCCTGAAACCATTGTTTTAAATATCTCACAGCTATAGATATAGGCAAATACCAGTGATAGACAGCACTCTGACAAAATGACTCAGCAAGGTTGCAGGGTGCACGGAACAGGAAGGGACCCTAATTCCCTTCAGAAGTACTAACAAACCAAAAGATAGTACCAGCACTCTCTGTCTCACAGCTATAGATATAGGCAAATACCAGTGTAGGGAATATGAATAATTTAATGACACTAATAATAAACTGAAAATATAGCAACAATAGCCAATACGCCAATGCAAGAATAAATATCACCATAGAGAAAATCAAAAATTAAAGGGGGTAGAGGGGAAAGGAGGAGAAGGGGAAAAAAACATGAAAGAAAAGGAAAAAAATCACAAAAATGGAAAAAGGAAAGCAAACTAGGGGGACTTTACCCATGTAAAGGAATGTTAATGTGTCCTTGTAAAAACAAAAATGTGGGGGCCCTTTAAATAAGTAACCTTGCCCGGAAAACACAGAACCCATAATGCATTGGTGGGCACCAGGCAGCCAGGGGTCGCATGTGGCCGCTTCCACCCCAGCAATCCACTCTCCCTCTCTCCTGTGCAGAGGGAGTGGAGATGTTGATGCTGTGAATCGTGGCGTCTTCCTGCTCTCTCAGCTGCCTAATGACCGTGCTCATCACTTGTTCCCAGTGCAGGGTGAGGGACAGTGTTCCTAAGTATGTCGGTATTAAGAAACTGACTGGAGGGGGTGGGTAGAAGGTCCTACCAATGGCTACAACATCCCTTCTGCCTCTGCACCATATATATATATATATATGTGGGCAATGTGCAGCTCCTTTGAAGTATAGCATGTTGCCTACTACTGCCGTAACAGAACAAAGCAGATACACGGTGGGTTGCAAAACGTGACACACTCATTTTACTCAATTGCATATCATTACCAGGGCTCCTCATTGATTGGGGACCATGGGATTACATGCGACTGTACACACATTTCTGTTTTTATTGCATACCAAGAACACAAGGATTGAGCATGCTAAATGATTGAATATAAAAGGTTGATCATAGTGCAAATATTTTGAGAAGTCTTTTAATATAGTAAAACACAGCACCCAAGTCTGGGGAAATCTGAGCAGACGTTGGCATACTGCTGGGTGCTTATTTTTTAAGCTCTAAAAATATATAAAACAGAAAAATACAATAAGCGCAATCACACAAAGATTAACAAATGATATAATTACCACATATACTGGAGGGTATATTACCTCACAATCTAACTTTCCCTGACTTAGTCTGCAGCCAAAAGGTCTACCGCTCCACGGGCTGGTAACAGAAAGATATCCCAACAAGAATGACCTAGGCGCAAGTGAAGACAAGAAAAACAAACATAGGGTAATACGTTCTAGCAATTTCACCGCCAGAGGGTAAGATATGCACTTACAGTGTGTCAGATATAATCAGGCCTTGTATCCACTCTGGGATCTGGAACAATTATGAAGAGTCTGGAACATCCAGCAGCATCTCATCCGCAGGAAGCGTATTCTCGTGCGTAGTGTCACATGTAGGAAGAGAAGTGGGACACACACATAGTGTAACACAGTTTATTGTAAAATTAGATAAAAAATGACAATAGGTAAAATACTCACACTTTGTGAGTTATCATAAAAACTTTTTAGAATTTAGAGCATCTCACACTCAAGGGTGGGTATCCGTGGATCTATAAACAGTCTTTGTTGTTTTCCTATACGATGTCCTTTTGACCACTTATGGTGTTATGGCCGGCTGCCAGAGGTAAAGATACACTTTTACAGTGCACTCCAAATACTGTCCAAAGCCTCTAAGGGCAGGGTATTAGCTCCGTTGTTTTGAGACCCGTAGTAAGGGGCCGTGCGTCTCTTTAACTGCACCTAATGTGCCAGTAGTACTCACGCTACTTCAGGGGTACAGAGTATTATTTCCCCTTCTGTTGATGTCAGTCCCGACCGTCTGTGGACTTCCCCGCTCCTCTGGCTGCTCTCGTCCTCCGTGGCCGTCCGGCAGCACGTGATGGCGTGATGACGTCACTCCGTCTCGCGAGATTTACGTCCAAATCCCCCGGCTCACTGTGTGGATCTGCGTCCCAATCCTCCTTGATAAAAACATGTACCGTGGAAGTATACCGGTACAAATCACTGCCAAACAGCTGTTAACTGCTGTCTGTTACTCCCGAATGTCCTGTGTTCACTCTCAGTTGTCTCAAAACCACGCCCTACGCGTTTCTCCTTTCGGCTTCGTCAGGGGCTGATCTCACTATCTGTCCCTAATCCTGGGTATAAATACCCTCCTCCATTACATGACTGGCTGCCCAGTAAATTGAAGAATTGCAGGATTCACATATTAATTATACTTGATAATTGTACTATGCAACAAAAAGTCCTCTATTAGGAATTGTATTTATGTTGATTCAAACAGTTAAAGACAATTAATTCTAATACCACCAAGTAAATAGTAAAGCATATACAGAGATCTATAGCATTATGGTGTAAACACATTCAATTAGAAATCAACCTCTAACTTGATTCCTAGCTTCTAAAAAGCAATATATAATTAACCTATATTGTTAACCACTACAGTCCCTCAATTTGGATAGACTCTTGTGTGTAAGTACTAATTTAGTGTTCCTCAAATAGGGAGGGTAAAAATATGTCTTGGTATTTAACGGTAAAGCAATAATTTGTAGTGTATTGCCTAGAATCAGTTTATTGTTAACTTATTTCTCCTCTATTCTCTGGATAGGTTACATGTGTAGCCATGTATCCCCTAAGCTACTAATCTGCCCTGCCTAAAACATAAACCCTGATACCAGTTCAGGCAGTGTTAGGGTTAATCTGGGATTTCACCTGCAGTAAGCAGCTCCCTTGATTAACAAGGCAGGGTGGGCTTAGGGTCTGTGTTCTGCCCAATCAGGGGTTCATACTTAAGGCTTCCCCTTGGGTACATAAGGGACTGCAGAGTCTAAATGTAATGGTTCTGGAAGTTCTGAGTTGTGTTGGAAGTGTGGAGCCAGGGCTCTGGTTCACCTTCCTTCCCCTCCCTCAGGGGAGTGGGATACTACCCCATATTCCACCAGGGAATAAGGGAGCTAAGGATAGACCTTTAGGGCCTCAAGCCCTAGGAGTTGATTCCAGGGACCTTTGAAGAAGTGTACCTGTTGTATGCTGTGTGCAGTTAAAGAAATAAAGAACTGTTCCTGTTTTATACTCCTGCCTGAGAGTGCAGTTAATCAGGGTGAGTACCGGAGGGTTTTCCTGCAGGGACTGCACCCAGTTCTGCTGGAAAGATCTGAGGAGAACCCTAAAGCCTGTCCTGTTCGTCCCCACTACGACACTCGGTATCCTGTAAGCCTAGTAGGTGAGCAGCACAACAACCCCAGGTAACAGTGGATTCAGCAGCAGAGGACCCCAGAGGAGATCAGACTCCAAAAGACTGTTCATGGTCCGAAGGCTCAACAAAGGTATCCGGACGTTCCTCCTTCTCTTACCGTGCACCCCAAAACTGGAACAACCTACCAGACTCTCACATCCACCACCAGTTTAAGTTCTTTCAAATCTAAGGCTGTCACACATTTTAACCTGGTCTGTAACTGTTTCATACGCCCATAATATTTATTATCTTTAACTGTGCACGCAATGTCTTGTATATAATGTATAACCTGCTCATTTATGTAACTGTATCTGTAACCATGTATTATTTGTCTTAACTCTGTGCCCAGGACATACTTGAAAACGAGAGGTAACTCTCAATGTATTACTTCCTGGTAAAATATTTTTTAAATAAATTGGTTCCCATGGTATATAAAAAAGGGGCCAACAAAAAGTAGTTAGCTGCTTTAACAGTGTGGTGGTGTTTGAAACGGGCATTTCCATATAGTAGGCAAACAACAAAATTAAGCAACTTATCAATGTAATTGACATCCTTAAGATTCAATCATACCTACTCATTTGTATCCTCTGAAAAATGAAGCCTTTCTTGATGACAGAGACAAGTGATCACACTAATATGCTAATAAATGGAAAAGGTTCATGTAGGAAGTAAATCAAAATGAATGTAAATCATCGCACATATACCAACTGATATGGCAAAATGTATTTTGTTGTGTACTTCTCTCCCCAAACCAGTCACCCCCATACCAGGGCTTTCTTTTTAAAGAAGGGGTGTATAAGCCTTATCCATGGATCATATGCAATTCTTTCTATCGGGCAGTAGAACCCAGGTCATATAGTTATAGTACTCGCATTCACGAACAGGAAGAGTAGAGGCGCTGTGGAGGGGGGGAGATAAGTATTGCCCAATTGCAAGGGGCCATACAAATGTAACTCTCTAAGGCTGGGCAGTAAAACCAATCGCAAAGCAGCTTTCATCGCTTCCCCAGGAAGAGGCTCTCTTATCAGCTTATGAGCAATGTTCTTGTCATTGTTCAGCGTGGTGTGTTTAGGAGCAGGCACAGATACAGTGGAGCAGCAACACTTGGAGCAGTGACACAGACATGTCAGGAAGAGGCAGTCTGAGGGCAACACCCAGAGAAAGAAGGCAAGTAAGGACACCTTCCCAGGGCAGCCAGGAAGGAAAACCCTTCCCCATGTAATGTTGGGGATGCCTGCCAGAGATTTGCTGATCTTCTTGCATTGAAGGGGTTTTGAGTCATCAGGTAAAAGGGATGTTTGGAAAGAGGAGGGGGGGGTCTTCCAAATGCGATGCTGATTTGGGGGAGTTTTCTGTTACTTGGTACAGACATCAAAACAAAGCTGCACGTTGTGCACTTTCCATAACTAACTTATTTTGTGTGTGTTTTGTCTCATATCACCTCAATTTAATATAAGATCATTCTCAGTCAAGAACACCATCTAATTTTATGTTTGTTTATATGATTTATAAGTTACATGTCAAGTTGTGCACTC
Organism: Ascaphus truei; assembly: GCF_040206685.1. Classification (NCBI taxonomy): domain Eukaryota; kingdom Metazoa; phylum Chordata; class Amphibia; order Anura; family Ascaphidae; genus Ascaphus; species Ascaphus truei. The sequence continues at coordinate 378,555,533 of NC_134484.1, read as the reverse complement.
TAAAATAAAAAAAACTATTAATGTACCAAAACCGACGTTTCGGTCTGAGCACGGCTCTTCATCCAGGTGTATCGCCGTTTATATCATTTCACTTTTTTTAAATTTGCACCCTGGTGTTTTCTGGAATGTAATCCCCTCATTAAAGATCAGATGAATAACACGATTTGCTAAATTGGCAATTTGGATGCATTTTTCTCATTGACTAAGCATCAATCTTGTATACTTCAAAGTATAGTTTAATAATGAAACCTCTTCTCTTGCATAGCACTGACAGTGCACCTGTCCTTTGTACCTTGCAATGACTTTTTGGTCCTGAGGCACAATGAGAGAAAGTGACTTTACCAAGGTCACCAGACGTGGCCAGTCCCGTTCACCCACTTCAAAAGCTGTGATGTTATCTTTAATTTACTCATTCCTGCACATTTAGAAATGGCACTTGTGTGTATTACCTCACTCAAAACAAAACTGTCTATTGTATAGTGGTATTAGTGCTAGATCTAAGAGCCTTTAAACATATAATTCCTCTCCCAAGAGCTTACAATCTATTTTTGTGTCCGAGGTGCAGGAAAATGACTTGCTTATAAAGGACCAAGTGATTACATGTGCCAGTCCAAACATATGCTGCCTTTATTTAATGCAGCTAAGTGTTTCAGTTTGAGTTAATCACTAAACTTGGGTACAGTATTATGAGGTTCCGATTCCATTTGATGCCAGTCTATTGGGGTCCTCCACACTATGGGAAAACCAGGAATAAACCAAGTCTCACGGTGACATGGAACTAAATGAACTCCACTGCAAGTGTCAATCTTTTAAATTATGGCTTTGCTCTTGTATTCCTGATTGAACTCACTATTCATTTTACTAGCTGTACTTGGGATAAGTAATTTTTCATTGTGAAATTAAAGGCCAGTGCTTGATCCTTCTCAAGTGCTCTGCATTTATTAATAGACTAGTGCCTTTAGACATACACTTTTTTTTGTATCTAAGCAAATGTATATCACACTGCATCAATAAGATTGTAAGCTCTTTGGGGAAGGGACTAATTTCTACCAATGATGCATTTATTATCCCTTCTGCAATATTACATTCCCTGTACTGAAATCATAATGTTTGTAAAAATTGTTAGTGACACTGTGCTCATCTGCATGTCATTACCCAGAATCCCTGGCTGCAGTTGAAGCACTATTTGCTAAGCGATAATGACGAAAGACAGGGTTGCAGACCTGTCTGAGACATGCAAATGTACCACAAGTGGTATTTCTATTTTCTAAAAATTAAGCATTATGGACTTGGTTGGAGCTATAAAAATGTACAAACAAGTGAACTCCATTAATGACATACAGGGGCAGATAAGTGTCAGTGCGTGTTCTTTATTATGTGTCTCTTCGTTTACTGTTCCTATTGCCTCGTGAAATCACTCCTCCTATTGCATGCTGATGCAACAAAAGCAAGATACTCGGATGCATTGAGAACGACCAGTTTGGGTGCTTGATACATATCCAAGTTTACACTACACATTATAAAAACAATGTGTACATCAGAAGAACGGCTAGATTTACAAGGTGAATTTTTTTGTGCAGTTGTTATTAAAGTGAAAGACAAGTTAATTATTCTTTGTAAATATTAGTCATCTGGTTAAGGTAAAATTCTAGGTTGTTACCGAGTGTTCAGACTATTTTTAAAATGTATTTTGTAGCATAGAACATTGGTATCTACAGCATGCCAAACGCAGAATTCCTTCTGGAAATGACTAGTTTATCAAGACAACTGCATTTATATAGGGGCTTGTTTACAAAGCATGTAAATGTAAAGATTTCCCCCCTTCCCCCTCTGTTTTGATGATGTGATTAAGTCAGCCTTCAAAATGTAGGTTACTAAAAGTCAATATTTATTGCTCAGAAATTTGGTCCATGAGGCTACGTACGTATCAATAGTGGATTTTAGTGATGCTGATGAAGTGCAAAGCCTGAACAATCTGGTTTTGTTATTATTGTTGACTGGAAATGTATTCCGTAGGTTTTATAATAGGATCTTAAAATCTTTGTTTTTTAATTTTTTTATTGGGATGTGGCTTATCACCAGATAATAGCCACTTTTAGGAGAAGTTTCAGGTCTTTTGGTCCATAAAGATCTGATTTATCTCCTGATTTTCTCAAGGGGTGGCTCAGTGAGTAAAGATACTGACTGGCACTGTCTCTGCAAAGCGCTACGTAAAACTAGCAGCATACAAGAACATGCTATTAATAATAATAATAACTACTAAAGCGCCATGAGAGACTTCAATAATCTGTATTTGAAAATGGAAAGTTTCTCTATGTTATTATGATTGACAATTGGTTAGGCAAATCCATCTGACGATGGTCTAGAAAAGAGTATCCACATATTTTGCATAATGGCTTGGGGCACATTGAGCTTGAGCGTTGTTCTGGGTCTATTTGTAGTTAAATTTTATTTTTGTCGCCTTCCTTATATATATATATTTTTTTTATTAAAAAAAAAAATATCTAAAATGGGGAACAATGCTATTTTGCCAGATTTCTTTTTATTTTAGTTCAGAACAATTGAGTCTATGGGGTATATTCTGCAACGTCTGATAGTAATTATCATTCATTAACAATGACCAGCCATTCCAATGAGTGAGCGTTAGTGGCTAATACTTATGTGAATATAATGTAACCAAAAGGCTTTGGAAACATGGCCCTCCTCAGCATGGAAACCAATTCATGTTCTTGCATTTTGACACAGATCATTAGCCCGTGAGGACTATGACAGCTGCTTTTGTTGGAGCTCCACAAATCTGTCACTGATAGGAGCAGAGCTAAATGTAGTCTGCTTTATGCCAGTCTTGTGGTACTGAGCCTGTGGAAATAGAATCCTTGAATATGAAATGCAATGGTTTAACTATTACTGTACTTGGCTCTTTTTAAAAAAAAATTTTTTTTAAAGGAGCAATAAAGCAGTTTTTCTACTTGGTTTTTTAAAATACCATATTGAAGTGGGGGGTCTCCATAGCTGAACCCCATTAATTTCAGCTCCGGGAACCCCCTGCTTCTGGATATACTTACCTCCCAAAGTGAGCCCCCCAGTCACATGGGCCAACAGGAAGCTAAACCTGATGACGTCACAGCCTCCTATTGGCCTACAGGGCTTGGGTGCTTTGAAAATTAGCCACAATGCGAACCCTGAAGTGGCTCCCGGCACCCGCTAAGGAGGGAAGTATCTCCAGAAACAGGGGGTCCCTGGAGCTGCAATTAATGGTGTTCAGCTCTGGCGACTCCCTGCTTCAAGTCTGTATAGAAAAGAAAAAAAGGTGTGGCTTGCCGCTTTAAGAAATCTTGGGAGCCTGCCATCTGGAACAGGTGCTTTATTTACTTTAATTTTGTCAAACCGCCTATGCACTTCATCCTCTGTTAATCTAGAGTAGTGGTGCTCAAACTGGGGGAATTTTTTTTGGGGGGGGCATGGCAGTTGGAGAGGTCCCACACTCTTCCCCAAAGCATTGAAATTAAATGCTGGGAGCGTGTGAGGCCTCTGTAACTCACTTACCTTCTCTCTGGTGGCTTCGGCGATGCCCAGGGTCGTTTGACGCCGGATACCAGGTAGGGGGGGGAGGGGGCGTGAGAACTGGAGGGGAGCGCAGGGCTGACAGTTTGCCCACCCCTAATCTAGAGGTTGTGGCTTCCTCCTGTGGCACTATTTTTGCAATTGATTCCTCCCTGGTAAATACAGAGGCAAATAATTCCCTTTATAGGTTTTTAAATCCGGTTTAACATATAAATATACTACACCACCGCTTTTCTTTTTTCGATCTCTCCAAAAACAGTCATAACCCTCTAAACCAGAGATGGGCAACCTATTTTTCAATGTAGCCATAGGTGTGGCGAATGAGAAGTGAATGAGAACAAAAATTGAGAAATTAGGTTGCTAATTGAACATTTAAAACACACACTTCTTCTGCTTCCCTCATCTCAGCACTATCACCCGCTGCTGGTTCACTTCGTTGACTCCTTCAGAAACCAGCACACGCCGTCAGGAAAAAGTTTATTTTACTGTGGGAGCTGGCAAACTCAAATTCCCCACACTTTCATGGCCGATTCGCCACTTGTGGCGATTCGCAATAGGGTTGCCCACCTCGGCTCTAAACTAACTGCCCATTCATGAGTTTCATCCAACCATGCTTCAGTAATGCCTATACTATCATACTGCTCCCCCCCCCCCCCCGCCACCTTGTAGCTATTAATTCAAGCTCTCCATTTTATCTGTCCGGTTTCATGCATTAGCAAGCATGCATTTAAGGTTTTTTCCAGTCTGTGCTATTATCTTACCCACTCCTGGCTTTCTACTCCAATTGGATTTAGTCTTTAGATGTTTACTAGTTATTATCTGTATTTAATGTGTGTCTCCCAGCTTGCCAAACTCCCACTCCTCCTCATGACCCCTAACTATTTCCCTATTCCTATCTATTCTGTCTAATGTTTCCCAACCAGGGTTCTGCGGTACCCTGGGGTTCCATGAGAGGATCATAAGGGTGCTGCGGGATTTCCTGTTCTTCTAGAGCAGGGCTGCACAACATGCGGCCCGCCGGGGCACAACATGCGGCCCGCGATGGACCCCCTTCAACCCCCCCTTCTACCCCCCTTCTTCACCCCCACCTACCTGGTAGGGAAAGAAGGACGCGCTCCAGCAGTGTCTGTGCGCGCTCTCCCCTAGCCTCCCTCCTCCAGCACGGGGACGCGCTCTAGCAGTGTAGCGCGACCCGGAACCTCCGGGTCTGCTGCTAGAGCGCGCTTCCCTCACACTTCCCCGCCGCCATCACCATCACCAGGTAAGCATTGGGAGGGGGCTGCTGACATGGGTGGGGGGCTGCTGACATGGGTGGGGGGCTGCTGACATGGGTGGGGGGCTGCTGACATGGGTGGGGGGCTGTTGACATGGGAGGGGGGCTGCTGACATGGGAGGGGGGCTGCTGATATGGGCTGTGGGGCCCGACTCTGTTTTCCTTGTGAGGGGGGGGAGAGTGACGTGAGTTGCAGGGGGGGGGGGAGTGACGTGAGTTGCAGGGGGGGGGGGGAGAGTGACGTGAGTTGCAGGGGGGGGAGAGTGATGTGAGGTGCAGGGGGGGTGGGATGTGTGTGGTGTGCAGGGGGTTATTGTGTGTTGGAGGGGGAGTATTATGTGTGTGGGTGAGGGGGAGAGATGGGGGTATGAGAGCTAGATGGGGAGTATCGCAAAGGTTGATAGTGAGGGGTTCTGGGGGAGATATGAGGATGATGATGATGAGGGGTGCTGGGGGAGATATATGAGGATGATGATGAGAGGTGCTGGAGGAGAGATGATGATGATTTTACCCGTGCGGCCATCCTGATTGGCTGCATTACCCATCTGCAACCAATCAGGTGGTGTCAGGAGCCTGGGGGGTGTGGCCAAGAAGAGGTGTGTGTGTGTTTTGTTTATCTCTCTGTCCTGTGACTTGCTGTCAGTTGTGGGGGAGGTGCCCCAGCAACTGAACACTGATTAGAAGAGAGAGAAAAAAGATTGAAAATCACTGTTTTGTCCATTACGTCTTTATATAACACCTTCCTCCATGTTTTAAAA